>NC_045558.1:97767256-97957256 GCF_009769535.1 Thamnophis elegans | reverse complement strand
AGCTAATATCCAATTGTTGGGGTGGGGGCTCCACACACTTTTGGTCTCTCTGTCTCTCTGTTAAGCCACTATTATGTTAATCCATTATAAGGTTGATTTGCTTCCAATAATATATGCACCCAACCATTTGATTCAATAAATCGTAGTTTGTAACCTAATGTTGGTTTTGCTGGGCTGCAATGGCTTGTTTATCAAAATATAACATTTATATTCCTTTTTAACACTGATTCTGATTTCTCCCTCTTCCCAGAAAGCAGCACTGGAAGGGACTTTGGCAGACATTGAATCTCGCTATAGTATTCAGCTAGCCCAGATCCAGGGTCTGATCATCAATATGGAAGAGGAACTGGCTACCTTGAGATGTGATATGGAGCGCCAGAACCATGAATATAAGATTCTCCTTGATGTCAAGACACGCCTGGAACAGGAGATTGCCACCTACCGTCGTCTGCTGGAGGGAGAGGAACCTTAGTATGTCAAAAGGGTTCCATTGATTGAGATTGAGATTGAGATTGAGATGCTTTATTTGTATGCCGCCCTTTTCCCTGGGGGGACTCAGGGTGGCTCACAACTCAAAGTGGCAAAGTGGCAAATTGGGAAAATGGTGAAGGTTAGAGGTCCATTAGAGTAAGGTTCCACTGAAGGGTTCACCAAACTGTAGGATTTCTGAAATATATTTTATTGCCTGATAGGACTAACAATTTTTATTTAAGATGATTTTTGTAGCTTTCCCACTATTCAAAACTTTTGTTAGCACATGTTGTTGATACACTAAGTTGGGCTGTTGTGATTGCAATGGCTATAAATCAAATACAGTTAATGACAAAGGCGGTGCTTGAACAAGATCTTATTCTTTATCTTTGCCTTTACTAGTCTATCAATAGAGTACTGGGCCACAGATGAAAATGTAGTGATTATGACTAAAGTGGTGCAGCACTCTAAAATAGCTCCTGTAATTTTATTATGAAGAAATTATCATGAATTGAATCAGACTTAGATCAAGTGTCATTGTTTCCTTCTTATTAAAGATTAGCAACTTTGACAATCACTTCTGTATTTGTTTTTTGCATTGCTTTTTGTGTTTTTCTAATTGGTCTTTTTTTTGTTTTTCTTCTTTTCATGTAGTATTTCTCCCCAATACTCATCAGCCATAGAGGGTAAGGATCTACAGGAGTTTTGATGTTTAATTAGTCTGTTGCCTGAATCTATTCTAGTTTTAAAAGTTTCCTTCTTGGAGTATCTAGATCTGCAAAATAAATAGACAAGGTGATGATTCAATAGTTGCGACCAAACCAACGGCTCGCCCATATCTCCTCACCCATACCTCCCTGCTTCAGCTCCAGACTAAGTTCTTTGCCATTGATGAAAGATGTGTCCTCACAACTTTTTCTATATCTAAGGCCCAGTCTACAGTTAAGTCAGGCTGAGTCTGCAAAAAGGCAATCTACAAGGAATCCAGCACTTCCCAATTGTTAGGCAAATATTCTATATTGCATGGAGAGCAACTAATGAAGACACAAGTGTCTTCAGCCATAGGGCTATGTTAAACTAGGACCATTTCTGCTTTCATCATCATCCAACTTGGCAGGCAATGGGTTTTGTTTTTTTGCTGTGGTAAATATTAGGGTTCCAAGTAACACCCCCAATGAAAGAAGACTCCGAGACTTGAATTTCCTCAAAGTTCCATTTTATTAGAGATATCATATTGGCACATCTGAGAAAACCTGAATCTGAAAGTTTCCAGGTTTTCCCCACCCAAAAGAAAGTTGAAATCTCTGCCCAGCACCCACATGTCCATCACAGGATCCAATCAGGCACCATCCAAAACTGGAGACTTTCTGAGAAAGAATGTTACTTTGACTATATATCACCCACGCTCTGTATAACCTACCCTCCTATTTTCCCACAGTAGAAAATGTGGCAGGCCTGAAATCCCAAAGGTAAAAGATGGCTTCTAGGTCTGACAGTAGAAATGGATGGATAAGACTTGTAGAGCAAAGGAATGATTGTAAAGTATGCCAGTTGCAGACATACAGGGGAACAGAGTTCATGTCTGATAATTTCCAAAGATGGTTAAGGAGTTTTGGCATAAGGCATAGACATAGCTGAAAAAGGAGTGGCTGAAAGACGGAATGGCGTATTGCAAACCATGAAACTCTCTCTGCTAGCAGATGCAGGAATGAGTAGAATATACTGGGGGAAGCCATGAACACAGAGAATTATATAATAAACAGAATATGGAGTGTTGCTATAAATGAAATTCCATATTTCCTATTATACGGAAGAAAACCTTTATTGGCTCACCTAAGAACATTTGGCAATTATGCCCGTTTACTGTATTTGCTCACATAGTCACCCTGTGCACACTCTGACATTTCTATTGGCAACTTTTAAAGTTTCACAGCATGGGGACCCTGGACTTTGTGATCTACACCAGTGGTCTGCAGCAGAAGGCCTGCCCATCAGGCTGCAGCTACAACTGCGCTGCTATTGTTGCTCCATGCTTTCATGCTTCAGACTTTCTAGGTAACATAGGCAGCCATGGAGGGCCTTTAGTGAGGGATTCATGCATACATGCAGGGAAACTTTCACTGACCTTATTTCAAGGCACAGCATGTCAAGTTTTCTCAACTGGCAAATTGGTTACCTAATTTGAGGATAAAAAGAAAGGATATTGGGGGAATGGGAAGATCCTCAGGTTGGTTAAAGCATTGTCTTTCAAACGGCTTTAAGTTTTCTGTGTTTGAAAAGAGATTGCAACAAAAATTGGGTCACAACTTTGCCAATTGCTATTGTTTATCCTTTTAGTTATGATTGTAAAGGCAAAATTTTATGGCTTCTAAAAGTATGCACTGGAGGGTCATTTGACCCTTATTTGAATTTGAATTATTTGAATCCGCTCTTTCAGACTAGATTTATCTTACCTCTCCCATATCAGAGCTTTGACTCTGGCAGAAGAAAAAGAAGGGGACCAGACTGGATGTGTAATGTCAATGGTTCATCAACAGGATCAAATCCTTCCTGATCCTCTTAATACAAACAACACTTAGGCTGATGCTGGAGATGTTTTGAGAAACTGAGAAGACCCACCATTGGAGTACTCTGCAAAAATGACATGATTGCTTTGCCTAAGAAAAACAGAGAGGGTTGAATGAAAAATAGGAGGGAGAGAGGGGGAAAAAGACATGTTAGGAAAAAGTTAAATAATCCCTGTTGCATTTATAAACATGCATTGCTGGGAATGTATAGGTGTTTTGTTCTCACTGGATCCAACAGGCTAACTCTAACCAGCCTAAGCTACTCTGCTTTTTTCCCTGATTATTATTATTTTATTAATTGTTTAATTAAATAGCCTCGATTAAATACTGCCAGACTAGAAGCTTACTGCTTAAAGCAAATAGGTAGATGAAGCCTCTCTTCTCCCGCCTGCAAGCAAATAGATTGTGCTGAACTACTCAACCTCATTCTAGAGATGAAAAAGTATCCAAAAGACATTTAATTATCAAATAACAATATAAAAGCTTTAGAAAACAGCTCCCTTTTCTGTAAGCAAATCACTATTCTTGAAATCAACATCCAATGAGCTGTGAATCAATGCAGACCATTGTCTTTTCTTTTCAAATGGTAAAATATTCAGTATAAGCATTCTGAAAAAGAAATCACTTGGGTGAAACATTAGCCTTGCTACCTTTTTTCCCTGCCTCTGAAAATCCTGTTTAGTTGAGTGCTGAAGAAAAGAATGGTGGATGGTGGAATTCTTAGTTACTTTTCTTTTTTTCTTTTTTGCAATTAAGTTTTGATTCCTCCTCTGTCTCCCTGCAGGATCCAAAACTACCCGTCAGATTCGCACAATTATTGAGGAGATAAAAGATGGAAAAGTGATCTCGTCCCGTGAACAAGTTCATGTCTCTGGGAATTAAACCCACACAATGAACTTATCAGTTTTTCCTTCTTTGTGAAGCTCCTCTTACTGCTAGATTCTTGCTCAGTTCTTTGCCTTCTACAATTTTAACTTCCTTTGGTTTATTGCATGAGCTCTAATAAAGTTTTCCCTACATCATTTCATTAAAAAAGACTTATTTAACAAATTCCTTAAGTTTTTAAAGATCTTCATTTTAAGGCAACTGACAGAATAAAGTACTAAAACAGAATTTCTGAAATGGATTTTACAATGGAGAAAAGTTAATAGGGCATTGTTGCCTATTCTCATATTATCTTCATTCTTTGAAACCAAAAGGTACAAGAAATTATATGTATTTATAGCATCTATAGCTGCTTTTACCTGCTTTCTCTCTCTGTAATTAAGTTTGGTTCACTGAGTATCATGACACTGACACGAAGTTTTGACAACTCTGGAAAATAACCAGCAGGGAAATATTTATGAATGCAAGACTATGAAACAGACAGTTATATGTTCTTAATTACAACATATACCTGAGTCATAATCATGGTAATATTTTTCCTAAAGTGCCTCACTTAAAACCATTGTCATCATTTCATCAATTTAAAGTTTTAGTTTAATCTCACCCAATCAATGCTCTCCAGATTTGCTGGAAAATTTATCCCATAAGTGCTGGGAATTGTGACAACTATAGGCACACACATATGGAAGGACACCAGTTAGGAAAGATTGCTTTAGCTAGTGTAATCTTCAGATTGACCCTCTGCTTGCAAACGGAGCACTTCCAGTACCACTCTTGAGTAAGTCCTTCTGCAATAGTAAAGCTTGTTTAGTTTATTATAGGTTTAGATCAGAGCAACTTAAAAATAGTGTAAACATAATAAAATGATACTTTCGCATTGAAATATAATACCACTACAGTAATATGCCAGGCTTACATAGCTTGAAGCAATGATACATCCTCCATAGTTATTACGCACATTCTTGCCACACTTTCTGAATTGGCTTAATACTGAGACCAGCTCTTTCTTGGTAGTAGCTGAATTCCTGGAGAGATACCATTAATCAGAATGGACATTTCTGGCCTCAATGTCCCCACAGAAAGAGAGAAAACCCAGAAAGGGGCTTAATTTAGGTGATGATCATAACAGCATTTGGTTTTGAAAGACTCCAGCACTTAAAAGTAGAAAGTATAAAATTTGCCCAAGAAAATGGAATGGATACCAAGAGACCACAGAGTTATCTTTGGTGTACTAATAGCAATATACATTATCAAATAATAATGAATAAATGTATGCAAGCAGTGGCAAGGCTAATATTTTCTGAAATACAATGTGTAGATTGAAGAGCTTTTGTTGGATTTTTTTGAAGTAAACTTTGCTTGTCAACACGTCAATGCAGGTCTTTTTTTTTTTTAAGTGCCTTGAGAGAAAACAGAAAGAATGATTCATTCCTATGGTCCAAAATAATTTGCACTTTGCAGTCTGGTGGAAATGTATTTATTGGCTAGAAGTCAAGATAAACAGAGATGGGTTCCAATGGCCTTTGAAAAGCAATTTTGTGGGTGGAGATCTTGGCTAAGACCATTTATGGCAAACATTTCTCCTGGAGAAGGAGAGCTTTCCCAAGGTGAAGTTTCTTCACCTTGTCTGGCAGAATTGGTACAGGGGACATTAACATTGCTACTGAAAAAGCTCAATGAGAATCATTTTTTCAAAATATTTTTACTTGGGATTTAACTGAAATGAGTAGACTGCAGAATGCAGAAGAGAGGAGAACAATCACCTAATCACCAAAGAATTGCAAAGCTACTATATCCTATTGTAAATTGCATTTGAAATTTCTTTTCTCTTAAAAAAATGCTATAACTCAAAAAGCAAATAATCTTTTCTCAAATGGAATGACAGTCATCCGACTAGAGAATTCTGGGAGTTGAAGTCCATACAACTTAAATTTGCCAGGGTTTGAAAAATACTGGTCTAAAACATTATTCCTCAAATTAGTATCCTCCAATCAAACAGAGACTATCATCTAGCCCAATGGAGGCAACAGCGAAAAATGCCCTCTTTGTAAATGGTGCAAGAAGAAATGTATATGAGGAAAGTTCGCACTGTTCCTGTCATAGGCCTCTGTTCCTTCATCAATGTTTTTGGTGTCCATAAGTGATTTTGTTTATGTATCTATAAAATTTATTTGCTTCATAAATTTATTTTATAAAATTATTTTTCTTCCCATTGATTCCATGAAGTCTTTGTAAGATAGCTGCAGGACCAAATGTGTTACCAAATGTTAATACAGGGTAACATTTGAATCCCTCTACAAAATTACACTGTGACTCTTTTATCAGAAAGTTAACACCTAGAGCCTTTTTTTTTAAAGTATAGCCTCCGCAAACTACTACTGAAGTCTTCCTTTTGGACAGAATTGTTAATATGGATACAGTGATTTTTTTTTACTATTTAGTCCTTCAAGAAAGGCAAGCTCAGGAAATAGGGTTATTAAGAGTCTTAAACAGAGGTGGCTTTCACTTACCTTCCTTACCAGTTCACAAATGTGCATGCGCGCGCCCTCCGTGCATGCACTTTGTTCAAAAAATGTCCCTAAATATGACAACCTAGAGCCAGGCAGGGTGGGGGTGGGGCACCCGTGATTTCCACTACTGAACTGGTCCGAACTGGCTGAATATCAGATCTTAAATGTACTCTAATGTCATTTAGGTATTGTAACAGAACCTCAAGAGCTGTCGAAACGTCTCTTTATTTCAATGCATACTTAACAGAATCAGGGTGGATAGTTGAGCTTATTGCTAATATTTTCTACTTTCTCGGAACTCAAATATCTTTTCTGTTACAGCTTAACATTTCTGACATTCTTCACAGCTAAGGGAAATTTAAGGATGCACAGTTACAGACACTTGTCAATAGGTTAACTGAACATAATGAAATTTGTTTCTGTTAAAGACTGAAATTCCAATGTAAATAAGTAAGTATAGAGTAAGAGTAGGTAGCTTGCAGATGATTTCAGATTGTCTCTCAGCCAAACCACTTTCATAACCAAGATGTTAAGATTCATTTGTAGAATTTCATAACTTAATTATATTACTCTAATTGCTTTATAGGAGTGGCAAGAAATTTTTCAAGGTCAGGGGCTATACTTTCAAAGTATTACTTCTTTCTTTTCCTTACCCCTTTGAAGCAGTTTCATCTTAGGCAGGGTAGTAAGACTACATAGTCTAAGTGGCTGGAGCCATAATTTTCAAAATGTTTTTCAAAAATTATTTCTCAGTTTTCTGTGATTTTTTTTGTAGTAGCAAAAGTTTTTTTTAACTTAATTTTTTTTGTAAGGTGCAAAATTTTTAAAATAATAGAATCATGACCCCTATTATCAATGATTTTCCAGATTTTGCTGGTGCTGAACTGAAACAGTTCAAAATATAACAGAAGTGGGACTAGGATCCCATGCTGCCAACTCTTGTCTTACAACAATAGCTCTTAAGTGGCTGTTGGGTAAACATATAAATAAATCAATGTAAAGGCACAATAACACAGATTAAAACAACTTCAAAGAAGAACAGACTACAAATAACAGACAAAGCAAATGAACTGGAATCATATAACTTTAGACATCATCCCAAATTAGGGTCTCTTTCTTTTTATGTTCGATGTTTCCAATGATGCTACATAACAACTCCCTGTCTACTTTCTTCCAAAGTGATTAGAGATTTGTATTTGTAAGCTTCAAAGGCAATTTGAGACTTTCAAACCGAAGTACAGATCCAATGAAAAGAATTGCTGGATATGAATGGTGATTTATAGTTAGAACATGTCTCAACTGTTCTCAAAAGCACAGCAATTAATAATTCAAAAGTGAGCTGGTAATTCTAATAGAAAAAGAATATGTTTCGCTTAATTATAATTCAGTGCATGCTGTTGTTACAATTTTTGGCTAAAGAGGAGCCAACAAGATTGTAAAGACTTGTTTCAATACATTTATCTTGATGTGTAATTTTAAGAAAAGTCTCTCACATCCCTGGTCTCTTTGCTTCGTTATTAGGATGTCTTTTCAAGCTTTTCTTTTGCTCAGAGAGGTCCTGCTGTTTCAAGAAACCAAGACATATTATTTGTAGCTGCTGGGTGGAATTGTTTGGACCTGCTTTGGAAAACAGTAAACCATTGGTGGGACATTCATAGAGCACTTTCACACATGCTCGCCTGGTCTTGTATGTAATGGAGAATGGAATCAGGAGACCTCTAAACAAGACTAAAGAAAAGGTCTCTAAAGAAAAACCTGCTATGGAATATCATGCTTAACATGTGAATAATATAAATGGTCTAGATATTGACTATTTGTAATCAGTGGCCCCACATGTCTGTGCATTACATTAGCTACCAAAATAAATTGGGAAATACAACTTACTTTTTTAAAAAAATCAAAGAACATTACTAGTTATAATGGATGTAGAAACAAACAAGGAAAAAAGTAGAGCTTCCTATTTCTTTGGCTAGGTTTTCAATCATAGGAATTTCCTCAAATCCCACTCCCTTTAAGACAATGGTTTGTGATACAGTTGCTTTATCAGATGGTCTTAGTAAAAGCTTCTGGCTTCCTTCAATAAAATGGCTTCAAGCATTAGAACAAAGTGGATTTAAATTCATTGTTGATGTTGTGGTGATTGCAAACATGGGGCACTTCCCCCCCTTTTTTAACCAGGATCCTTCAGCTCTATTCCCAAAAACGATCTATATACAATGCAGAATGTGAGAATCCTGGGTGTTATATCACCTTTGCAAAGTGACATGAAAGCGTAACATTTGGCAGCATTTTCCAACAATGTCAAATAAAGTTATGGCAAGTGTACTTTCCAGCCCTGTGCTGGAATGTATCCGATATATTGATGTTATAAATTCAAACTCAAACATGGTCTGACAGACATGAAAAACAGCAAAATTGAATTAAACATTAATGGAAATGTTATTTAGTTTGCTTTCTGATATTGTTTCACTTTTAACACATTTCTTGATAAAGATGGTACACACGATTTTAGATAGAAGAGATCTGGGAATGCGGGAGAAACCGAATCTGATGAAATGTGTTAATCCAGCATAGGATTTGGATTACTCAACTCTTAATAATGTGACTTGGAATCTCTGTGTATTCAGACACTTTCACAGTGTGGAACAAAGATTTATAGATCTTTTTCCTGCGCTTTACTGTCAGAAAGAGAATTTTGTTCTCTATCTTCTAGAAATAGCTTTATTTATTTGATTTGGAATTGATGAAGATGGTTGAGAACTGTATTTGGATTTTTTGAAAATAAGAGTTTACCAGAATGTGCATATTTCAGTCCTGCAGCCATCTTTTCTTTTGGATCTTTGGCCTGCCACACTTTCTATTATTCTGCTATGCATTTTCTATTGTGGGAAAATGGGAGGGGGGATTGTAAGGAATCACATACTATGTAGTCACAACAAAATTCTTTCTAGAAAGCCAAGGTCATCCTTTGTCTCTGCACCTCTGTATCTAACTGGAATCGAATGGGTGGAACTGCCAGCATGGCAATGGGAGATTGGACCATGTGATGGACTTGTGGGTGTGGAGAAAAGTTCTTCAACTTTCAACTGGTTGGGAAAAACCGGGCAGCTTTCAGATTCGGGTTTTCCCAGATGTGTCAACATAGCTTTCTTAATAAATTTGAACTTTGAGCAATACTTTGCCTTGGACTCTGATTTACTTTTGGATGCTATTTGGAATCCTGACAGCACATTTGTATATAAGGAGATGAGGAATTTAAAAGCTGGAATATGTATGTAGGAGAAAGCAAAAGAAAAGATTCATTCATCCCTATGAATACATCATCTTGATCACTTCTTAAAGCTCATTTTCTCCCACCTGAATTTGGGTTGAAACTAGCCACCTATAATTTTTGAGTTTGATAATCATATGCTCTCAAAAGAGCTGTCTGAAAACTGAAACTCTTGAACAGGAAAAGCCAGGTTTCTCTTAGCCCATGTTTTTGGGCATAGAGTGAGACTACCCAGAGTTGAGACCAAAATTCTCAGCCATGTTCAATCTCCTTTATCATGAATAAGATTAACAGATCCATGATAGTTAACAATGGGGGCGCTTCAGGATAATAAGATGTCATCAGTGTCTACTTCTAACCAAGTTTTGCAAAAAGGAGTTGTCCCTGAAGCAGTTTTGGTCTTACACCTATCACTGACATTTGTAGAGTTGAAGTAAAGGTAAAGATAAAGATAAAAGTTCCACTTGGACATATGTGCTAGTTGTTCCTGATTCTAGGGGGCAGTGCTCATCTCTGTTTCAAATCCAAAGAGCCAGTGCTGTCTGAAGATGTCTCTGTGGTCATATGGCTGGCATGAATAAATGCCAAAGGTGCACGGACCACTGTTACCTTCCCACCAAAGGCGGTCCCTATTTTTCTACTTGCATTTTTTACGTGCTTTCGAACTGCTAGGTTGGGAAAAGTTGAGACAAGTAACGGGAGCTCACTCCATTACGCAGCACTAGGGATTTGAACCGCTGAACTGCCGACCTTCTGATTGATAAGCTCAGCAACTGAGCCACCAGAAGTAAAGCAGAAGAGTCACCCAAGCAGATAGGTCCTGACTGAGGAGCCACACTGAATACTCGCAACCCATTAACTACGAAGAGACAACAGAAAAAGAATCCCATAGGGGATCGGATGTTGCCCAAGTTAACAAAGACCGTAGTTGTTGCTGTCCCTGGGCAGCTGTTGAAAAATGAGTTACAGGTTTAGCCACCTTAGCCATCCCTTTGTAGAGCTAAGAGGAAAGCAAAGCCTATCAAGCCATATTTATTTAGAACAGCTTGCTATACGTACATTCTCCTAGGGTCAAGAGGCAATGGGGTATTGTTTTATTGGCAGAATTTTCATTTTACATTCCAAAGAAATCTGAGGAAGGTGAGAAAGGCTAGAAGGAAGCCTAAAATGTTACACACAGAGAGATATTTGATTTTTGATAAAAGTATAAGGGAAGAACATTCAAGAGTCTTTCTTACATCCTTCACATTTTTTTAAAAGGTTCTCTTGGGTGAAGAACCCCTTTCTCTGAATAATAGATGATGATGCATTTAGGAGGAAAAACGGATCAGTAAAATCAAAAGAAAACCCCACCCTCTCCCAAGGCATAATCTTTATGCCAGAACATGACATCAGCATGAATAAATGTGTAGGGCGAAAAGGATAGTCCTGGAAACTCACTTTAATTCCGGGGGAGGGGGGAGGGAGGTGATGAAATCTTGAGGGAATGCCAAATATTTGTGTGTTTAGCAACACCTCCATCCTAGATATAAGGCAGGAATTCAGAGAAAGAGCCACTATCTCTCTCAAGCTTTTAGAATTTAGCAAGGAAGTTTGTATTGTGTGGCTATATTTTTTGGCAAAATGACCACTTCCATCAGGCAATACACTTCCTCCTCTTCCTGTAAGAAAGGGGCTTCATCCAGTTTTGGTGGGGGGTCCTCCCGTCTCTCCTCTGTCCCTTTGAGTGGAGGATGCAGAACTTCAAGCATCTATGGAGGAACTGGTGGCATCTCTGTCTCTTCCTCTCGCTATACCTCTGGGGTTGGCAATGCCCTTGGTGGTGGCTATGGGGGCAGCAACTACTGTAGCAGCTATGGTGGTGGTTTTGGCACTGGTAGTTTTGGTGGAAATCTTGGTATGGGCTTTGGTGGAGGCTCTATGGTCAGTGGTGATGTCCTTTTGAATGGAGGTGAGAAGCAAACTATGCAGAACCTCAATGATCGTTTGGCTAACTATCTGGATAAGGTGCGGGCATTAGAAGAAGCCAATACCAATTTGGAAATTAAGATCAACGAGTGGTATCAGAAGCAGGCACCTGCTCCAGACTGTGACTACAGCCACTATTTCAGAACAATTGAAGATCTGAAGAGCAAGGTATGACTCAATGCCTATTAGAGGGAAAAACATCCCCAATCTGGGTGTACGAATGAATTCTTAAGGCCAGAAAAAAGAATTTGTGATTCAAAGATTCAAAACCATACTGGTTATTGATCTAGAAAAAAAACAAATATAATGTTCAAAGTCTTTGTTGATTGCTATCTTAATTGTCTGTCACTGCAATGCAAATGAAAAAGCTTGCATTATTACAGTTCTCTGTGTACTTATTGTGTAACTCACATCTATGTGGCTTTGTCACATTGTTTCCCTGCCTCTTGCAGTCCTTGTAGAAATCTAAAATTGCCAGTATGTGTTTATACTCCATAGAGAACTGTAGACTTCATTATTATGGTGTGAATGTGTGCTTAAAACAATAATGACAAAAACCTATTAGGTGCATGAATCGCTAATCGGTGAATACTTTTCCAAATATATTTTGTGCAAAGTTAATCCATATTCCATGTCCCCATTG
Source organism: Thamnophis elegans (assembly GCF_009769535.1). NCBI lineage: Eukaryota > Metazoa > Chordata > Lepidosauria > Squamata > Natricidae > Thamnophis > Thamnophis elegans. The sequence goes on along the minus strand of NC_045558.1, from coordinate 97,944,941 downwards.
AGGATAAATTCTGCAGTCATATGCATTATCTAAATAAAATGTATAAATATTATAAATCAATATTTTAAATTTATTTTTACTGTTTTGCAAAATTAACCAGTTCTGCTTATCATGGTCTGAGGGATGGAGTGATTAGGCCTACTATTGCAAGGCAAAATTCAGAACAGTCCATCTGATTTCTGGTACCTCGAACATGTTAGTGAAGTGTGCCTAGAATTTGCAATGGGAAACCTGGACGGATGGATGCATCTGGATTAAATTTTGGTGGAAATTCTTATATATTCTTAACAATATGAGATGTTTCTATGGTAGATTTTGTATGAATACTTGTACATCATTATCTAAAAAGGACAAGGGAAGACCTAATAATTATAAAATATGTACCGGTATGTACTACAAAAGGTAGCTGCTGCCATAGAAATGTTATCCATCTTGCTATTGTGGGCCATGGTATGAGCAAGTGATCCAGGATTGCTTATCCAGGTTGTCACTATGAATAGGTTAATTGAAGATCCTTTTCCTTCTTCTAAACTGGCCAAGTTTTAAATCAGGCGGATCTCAGAAAGGAAGGATGTACTATCTGTCAAATAGTACCACAATCTATCAATCAAATAGGCAGTGGTCCTCTGCAAAGGTAGAAGATATGGATAAATGACTACCCTTGTCTCTCATGACATTTAGAATAAAGGTGATTGATGAGGGAGAAGAAATGGTTTGTTAATTAGATCACGCCTAAGAAAATGGCAAACGGAGTTCCAAGAAAACAGCAGATTGCTCTAGGATATGAATTATTTAATTCCAGTTGTCTACTGATGGAAGCCTCCAGAAATCATTAAAAAGTTACAAATGAAGTCTGTATCATTCTGAATAGGAGTCTGATGATGCATACCGGATGTTACTCACATGTCAATCTTGAATTCCTTAGAGCTCTTTAGGGCAGGGCAGGGCTCTGATACAGCTCACCTTTTGTATAGTCTTGTCTGATGGATTCAGACTCAAGTACTGAGTAATAATAACAATGATTTTGTACCAGGATCAAATGAGGGATTAGCAGAAGTCTTTGAACACTACATTTGCTAAACAAATAAAGATCAATATGACAAACGTATTAAATTTGCCTAGTGAATAGACACTTACCCTGATAAGTATGTGCTCATATTTCTGCTTTTTTCTGTTTACTGCTTTTATTTCATGATTGCTTTTGTCCTAAATATAGTTAGGATGGTATCATAAATGGTAACAGCAATTAATCTCTTTCATATGTCTTTCAACTATAATTCTCAACATCCCTCACTATGATATAGCCATGGTAGCTATATTACTGGGATTTGTGGATCAGCAACTTGAAGTTCACAGATTCTCTATTCCTGAGTTTGTGAATAGGATGGTGATAGGAAAACCTCTTAAGATTGCTTCTTAGTTTACTGTATTTCCCCCCCTAGATCTTAGCAGCTACCATTGACAATGCTGGTGTTCTTCTTCAGATTGACAATGCACGCTTGGCTGCTGATGACTTTAGAACCAAGTAAGATTTGGGTTTTTTTAAAAAAAATTCATGGACAAATGGAAAACAATAACACCAGGCTCTTTTATATAGCTTGCTGAGCAAATGGAATTTTGTACACACTAAGTAAATAGATTTTGACTTTCAGATTTAAGAGATAAAAGTTAGATTAAAGAATGAAAAAATGGATCAAAGCAGATAGTGATACCTGAAGATTTTGTCTGGTCTCCATTGAGAATAACTAGACCTCAGCTTCATTTCTTAATCCAAGGTTAGGAACACAGCTCTCACAGGTCCCAAGTCATACTTAAAAAAATTCTGGATGGTCCTGGAATCTCCTGAATTAATTAATATTTAAAATGTTTAATTAAAAACAAGTAAAGCTGCAATCCTATGATACACAGTGCTCTTTTTAACTAGATCTTGAGAAACTTCGCCTTTGAACACAAAGTTTTGCAAGATTTCATGAGTATTTACGAGATTTTGCATTGCTACATTAGATTGTGCAAAATCTCAGCGTAAAATTGTTAGAATCTTGTAACACTTGGAACAATCCTTTTTGTTATTGATACTGGGTATTCAGAAATCTCATGGAATCATATACTAATGCTTAGAATCTGTCAATTCCATTATATATTTCTGAGCTGAACAAACTATCCCTTGGAATTGTACAGCTCTGTTCAAAATATATGCCAAAATGCATATTTTTAGAAATTTAGATATATGTATTTTGTGAAACAATATATTCAAAGTCATATTTTAATTAACTTTCATGCTTTGAAGATGATTATGGATTAAATAGAATCCCCCCCCCCCTTACCTTCCATTCTTTCCTTTTCTGGATTTGTAAGGCCACCCAATTCAGAATACTGGATTGGAGTTCAGTATTAAAAACAAATAAAAATCAGGTTTTAAACCTTTACCCCCCCAATTATATGGGAATAGTGGTGACACAGAAGTGCTTCCTAGATTTCATCAGTTGGCATATTTTCCTAATGGGCTCTGGATCATACCATACCTATTAAACTGAGTGGGATTGGTAAATGCTATTGGTGATAGATGGTCCCTCAGATAGCTAGACCACGAAGCACTTGATGGATGATAATTAGTAACTTGAATTCACAAGGGAAAAACAAGGCAATAGAGAAAAGAAAGAAAACAATGAAAGACAACAATTATACACAAAGGCTGATCATACATGTTTATATGCATATAAAGTTTCATATAACAGTTTCCACAAAAGATGATCATATTGCATTTTAATTGTTCATTTAATCATGTCTGCAAGCAATTTGTTCATTAGCTGCAAGTAACATCAGGACTTCAAAATGGATATGTGGTTTAACTCCGTGCTGAATTCTTGTATTTCCAGGTTTGAAACAGAGCAAGCTCTGCGTATGAATGTTGAAAGTGACATCAATGGGTTGCGCAGAGTCTTGGACGAACTGACCTTGTCTAGGTCAGACCTTGAAATGCAGATTGAGAGTTTGAAAGAGGAACTGGCATATCTCAAGAAGAACCATGAAGAGGTAAAACATCAAGACAGCAGTAAATCTATCCATCACTAATGAAAGTGTAGAGAAGTTTTTGAATTTTCCCCCACATATTGGTTCAGGCCATTCAACTGCAAAAGAATATTTCTTGTTGTCAGATTCAGCATTTGACATCTGAATTCCAAATCATATTACTCCATGTTTAAAACAGCTTGTGAAGATATGCAAGTACTTAGGTCATAGGTTTTAAGTGGTAGTGCAGGAAGAGACTAGTAAGAAAGAAACATGAGTCTATGTTAAAGCTCATGTTCATATGTAAAAATTCCCATTTTCAATTCCTGGAATCTCCCAAAAAAGCAGGTGAGGAAGAAAGATTTCTGCCAAAGATTGTACGTATCAGTGGGCTTATTCTTACAATCTTGAAACTGCAGCATAGCACAAAGGTGGCTGGTGGGTTGTTTTTAAATGACATATCTTCAGCACTTTTGTCTCATTCCCAGAAAACATCTGAGAAATTTAAAGTCATCTTTTGCTGTTAAAGGAGTGTTTTCCCTCTTCTGACACAATATGTTCTGTAGGAACATGATCTCTAATGCTTCCTTAACAATGTGGTTGCTAATATAATCATGGGGTGAAATTGTTCATTTGAGACAGCTATGGTTTTTGAATACTGTTTCCAATGTAATTCCATTAGTCCAGATTATTATTGGGAGTCAAGCAGCATAATAATGAAATAAATTATCATCATCACTTTTGATATCTGAAGAATCTTTGAAACAGCCTTTCTTACGTGTCATATATAAGCTCCAGGAGCAACCAGGCAGCTGGTAAATGCTTTCCTCTCTGTCTTCTCTTGCCATACCTCTCAGTCTTGATAGCTTGGACTGGAAGAAGAAATAGAGAGTAGAGGGAGATAGGATTATTCATCCATCAGATAGCCAATGACAGAGATCTGAACCTTTCTTACTTTACTGGGTTCCATTATCTCCCCCCCAACAATTAATTCTGGTAGAGAGACTTAATTTCATCAATGGTGAGGAAAAGCATTCAGTAAATACTGAAGAAACCAGTTTGGTGTTGCAGTTAAAACACTACATTAGAAACTGGGAGACTGAGGGTTCTAATCCCACAAGGGGAGACTTGGGCACAAAGTCAACTAGAAGTGAAGACACACTGAGCTCACATTGGAGGTCTCATGTTCTGTGCTTAAACAGCAAGAGTTTCTCAATGAACTATATCTTAAAAATACTGTACACTGCTTTGCTCTTTGCTTTGTGGTGGGGTTTCTTTTTTTAATTGATTTTACTGAACCAAATAAAAATTCTTAGAATCAAGAAATTAAACAGACACTAAAAAGGTCCTCAAAATATCTACTTCAAGAGGAGGCAATGCAGACAAGTAGGCTGAATAATACAGCTTCCTATGATTTTTTGTGTAGAAATACATATGAATGATAAATATTTTCCATCCACAGGAAATGAATTCTTTCAGAAAGCAAGTCGGTGGAGAAATCACTGTGGAAATGGATGCCGCTCCTGGTGTGGACTTGACAAAGATTCTGACAGACATGCGTGAACAGTATGAGGTTTTGGCTGAGAAGAATCGTAAAGATGCTGAGCAGTGGTTCTTTAGCAAGGTGTGCTTTTAAAAATATATAGGCCTTTATTGAACACAAGCCATATATTCCCCACTTAGTGTTCTCACAATAAGTTTTCTCTTTGTTTCCCCCTTGTAGACTGAAGAGCTAAATCGGGAAGTTGCTACCAATACAGTACAGTTGCAGTCGAGCAAGACAGAGATCGTGGAACTGAGACGTACTATTCAAAGTTTAGAGATAGATCTTCAGGCTCAACTCAGCATGGTATGGGAACCCTTAAAGTTTAGTGACATTTCCTTCCTATGCAATGTGTGATGTAATTTTGGTTATTTCAAGGTTGGGTTGGGTGAGGAAGAATGATAGCTTAAAATATCCAGACTATCTTCTCTTGCTAACATGTTCTCCTCAATAACAACAACAAAAATTAGATTACCGAATCTAATCCCAAAACTTTATTTGCCCTCATTAAGCTTAGTCCTATTAAGGGTAGAAGCTCTTGGAAGGCAGTAGAAGTTTTTCTTATGCCTTCTAGATCAGTTAAAGGAACTTATTTCCTCTGCTGAAGCTACCTGGCCCTATCTGAACCAGGATTCCTTATTTTCTATTCATCTGCTGAAGAATGTGGAGCTTACTCAAGCCAGGCTTATTTTTTAAAATGTATGAGACCCTTGAATTTTCTTAGTACCTGAAATAGTTCATGTTATTTGTGATAACATTAAATATGTCTGGAACCCCAACTCAGATTCTTCTTGCTCTTCTCTTTCCCCAGAAATCAGCACTGGAAGGTACATTGGGGGACACAGAAACTCGTTATGGTAATCAGCTTTGCCAGATCCAGGGCCTGATCACCAATGTGGAGCAGGAGTTGTCTGGCCTGAGATGTGATATGGAGCGCCAGAACCATGAGCACAGGATTCTCCTTGATGTCAAGACACGCCTGGAACAGGAGATTGCCACCTACCGTCGTCTGCTGGAGGGAGAGGATGCCAGGTATGTAAAAGAGAATGGGTTGAGGTGGATGGGGTGGGGTTTGATAGAGATGGCTGGATTGGGAGGGGAAACCAAGAGAAGTGATCCAAAATGACATATATGAGATGAAGTGTTTTTAGATGGAAACATATTTATTCCAGGTTTCCATCTTTAATATTTGTTTCATTCCTCACTATACAGTTGCCCAAAAATCCTGAGTTCCTTTCTTTAGAAAACTTATCAGTTGGTCATGTAATCATTATTTTTACATATTATCAAAAATTACTTTGCATAAATATTTTATTATAATAGTATCTAATAATGTTTTTAGTAGACTATTGTATTTTTGTGTTTAATAAGACATATGTTATTGCCTCATTAATTGCATTGTGTGGTAGAAGAGTTTCTAATTGGCCCATGCAATTCTGTATTTCTTACAGCTTCTCCTCGCAATACAGTGCAGCTAAACCTGGTAAGAATGGAACTCAAATAAACAATAGTCATTTAATTATATCCTAATTCTCATTAATGTATTGCTCTCCAGATTGTACTACTGTAGATTGTAATTGCCTTGATCAACAGGTCATATTAATTAGGGTACATGGGAATTGTAGTTTAATACATCTGGAGAATTTCAGATTGTGAAAACTTTCTGGGCATATTTATCAAGGAGTGAAGCCATTGTATAGAGAAATGTAATGTCAAAAAATAGTTGGGGAATCAGTGATAAACCCAACTCTTGATATTTATTTTGTAAATCAAAATATTGCCCAGAAACCTTCTAAAATAGCAAGTGTAGATAAATCAATTCTTTTGTATACACCTTCTGTCTTTTCTATAATTCAGAACATATGTACTGAACATGTAGAAATTAATGCATGGTAGCTAGCCAAAAGATATTTCAAGAAAACTAAGTTTGCCAAATGTTCAATAATTTGAGTGACATACTACTAATTATAATATTCTATGATCTTAAGTGTTGAACGTTAAGATTCAATCTCACCCATAAGCATATTTTTGAATGAACATGTGTGACACTGTAGTAGTTTTAGCTAATTCCCCATGTAATTTCCTATTACTGAGAACTCCACTGTAATATTACAGTATTTCTCAAATTAGTGTCTTTCTGACACAATGCCACTGCAACTCCCAAACTTTCCTACTAGCATGATAAGAGTACTGTTAATTCTGGACCTAAAGTCCTAACAGAAAAGCACCAAGTTAAGGAATTGCATCACAGTAGTCTACTTTTCCCCCCTTCAAGTTATATACTATAACAGAACCTTTGTTAGTTCAGAAAAATGGTGGGATTTGGAAGCAGTAACACTTTCTGTTTCTCTACATATGAGAAGCATAAAAAGCAGGAAAAACCTTTTAGAACAACTTGGTAATTAATTGAAGATGCAATAGAAGCTTCTTGACAGCTGTAGTAATTTCAAGTCCTGATCATTGCAAATTAATGTCAGCGAGTGTCCCTTTGGGTTTACCTGAAGAAAATGCGACCTTTATGCCTTTTTCTCTTGCAGCATCAAAAACAACTCGCCAAGTCCGCATGGTTGTTGAGGAGATTGAAGATGGGAAAGTAGTTTCTTCACGTGAACAAATCCAAAAGAATGCATACTGAAAAGGATTCTACGTACTCCAAGACATATCTGAAAAAGTAGTTGTAGTGCATATTTTTTATGTAGTCTGTAGTTTGTATGTTTGGATTAAAAAGGGAACAAAGTGGTACAATTATCTGGATTTTTCAACAATAAACTTGTATGTCAGCAATTAATTTATTTGTCAAATTTATTTGCCAACCATCTCATGGTTCAAGGTGACTCATAATAAAAACACTGTTCTTCTGCTCCTGCAAAACACAGCTTCCTACCATGGAACGCAATTATCCAGAGAATGTAAACCATGTTAAAATCTGGGCTAAATGACTTTAGGGAGTTCTTTTCAAAATTAGCTTACTTTCTCTTCTGGGTCCATTGTTCAGCCAGTTGCCATCTTCCTCTTATCCAATTTGTTTACACAACTGTTTGGACCCATTCTGTTTTACATTCTCATCATTATCTCTGCTTCAAGAGAACAGATAAATATTGATGTACGCTAAAAACTTTTGGATTTTCAGTTGCGTCATCAGGCCTGCCATCTTGGCAAGCTTAAATTTTAGTAAAAGAAACTAAGAGTAAAAGCAGGATTCAGGCAGTGACATTGTCAGCAGGTCCAAATTATGCCCATTTCTGATCTTGGCCTGGAGTCTCATCAGCCGTAAAATTCTGATTTACACTCAGCAGAACATCTAGATTTCCAGTAATCTTGAAGAGTTGTATCCTTGTAGAGATGAGTCACATTCTCTTTTTCCATCTCCAACAATAAACATACTTCATTCCTCAAAAGAGAGATTAAACAAGTGTGAAAACATTGCTCTCTTGTCTTTCCTTCTAGTTCCTGGAATTTGCGGCAATTCTCTGTAGCTGTCAGACTAGCGAGATAGTTCAATCATGAAGCACACCCAGAAGAATTAGCTCTATCTTTATTTTAAGGTTTTTGCAAGTCTGAAAATATATCTGTCCCTACTTGCCTAGAAAATCTAATAGATGTTTGACATATACCCATTCTTTCTGCAGACTCAACTGGCTCTTATTTGTTTTTTACTGAGTGGATCTTACTCCTGTCTCCCAATATCACCCACACTTACCTGCTATTGTACACACCCACATTACTGTATTTACTGAAAAGTAAAAGGCACATCCATTCTGCATAGAGGTGCTTTGCCACTCCAAATTTTGGTCATTCTTTCCTGGATTGTAAACAGAAACCAGGAGACTTTTTTGGGGGAGGGGGAATGTGTGTTGGGATGGGGAGTTGAGTATTTTCTTTTCCTTCATAATTTTTGTTAATCTGTTTTCAAACAGATAAACATAAAACAAAAATGAACAATTTTGCCATAAGCAAAAGAAAAAAATATCCCAAAAGTAAACATATTTAAATAAAAGATGCCACTCAATGCATTAATATCCGAATGAGCTTGAAGGCACTTATTGTGTACTGAACAGATGTGCAAAGTGGGAGCTGGCAGCACATACAGTTTAAAGAAATACATAATATATACTTCAACTATATTTAGTAGAAGTAAGATTCACAGCAAATTTTAGTGACTTTGATATGTTCAACATACAGCTGAAAACAAAGCATGTTAATAGGACTTATTACTGCATACCTAATACCTTTTAGAAGGGAGTTTATGTGCTTAAACTTATAACAGGACAATTGGCATTACAAAAAGTAACATTAGAGTCATTGCCATTAAAAAGATGCAATGCATTTATATCAGTGCATTAAGAGAAAGTTAGATACAAAGGCTCTATATTTATTTTTATTTTACTTAAACATTTATATAGCTGCCCATCTTATGATAAACTATGGGTGAGTCTTAATCAAAATAGAACAGAACAGAACAGAATACTTGGTTTGGCCAAGCCAAGTTTAATTAGACATACAAGGAATTTGTTTTCGGTGCATAAGTTCTCAGTGTACTTGCAAAACAACAACAACAATAATAATAATAATAATAATCATAATTACTATATTGCTAATAAATAAATATATAATAGAATAGGAGGACTCCTACTAGAATCCACTGTCATCTCTAGAGTTTTAAGCCTGTTCAGCTCCAGATTATTCCAGCTGCATCACAAGGCCTCTCTGTTCAACCTCTCATCTGAATGCAGACTCATCACCATCTCAAATGAGATCAATGACTGTTGTATCAACTGCAAACTTCAGTACTTTAAACAGAAGGATCCTTAGAGATGCAGTCATTGGTATAAAGAGAAAAGACTAATCAAAAAAGCTCTGGGGTGAGGGCCCATGTGTTAGTTGTTTGGGTATTTGATGTGCTTCCCCACCCGAAATTTCAGCTGTTGCTTTCTATCTGTTGGAAATAACATCAGTAAAAAGCATTATAACATCAGTAAAACAGCACAAATCTATTAAAACCATAAATATTAAAAATGATACTAAAGTTAAACTTTTAACATATTCATTAAATCTTTTTGTCCACCTCAACCTATCCTAGTGCTTGTGGGAAAGATAAGATCTTAAGTGCTTTTTGGAAGACTAGAAGAACAGTGATCTGCCAAATTTTAAGGGGAACAATGTTGGGTTACAGTATACATGAAAATGTAGATTTTTTTAAAAAAAGAGATCATAAAAACATCATAATACTCAGCACCTACTCAGAAATAGATAGTAAATTCTGCTTCAAATTAAGGTTGACCCTGATTACTTCCTCAATATTTCCATATAGGGTCTTGGTTTTTTTTTTATGGGAGGTGTGTAACAATATAGAATAATATAGATTTGGAATTTGTTTTGTTTTGTTTTTGACTTCTAAGCTAACTTAGGCAGCTTAATTATAAGATTTCCTGGTGGCATCTTACCCACATACTAATCAGTCTAATTCTGCTCATCTTCTAAGATTCACTCATCTACTAATTGGGGGTGGGTTGCTGCTGGTTTTACTACTGGTTTGCAACCCGTGCGCAACCCATGGGCAACCTGTGCACCTCAGACGTGCGCAACACGCACATGAAAAATTTACAGTGAGCTGCGCACATGCTGTCACTAAAAACCAAAATGGCGACAGCCCAGCGGCAGCAAGGGAACCAATTCAGAGGTGTGGCAGGCCCGGGTCGCAACTGGTTCTGCGACCCAGGCCTGAATTCCACTATGGGTTTGAACTGGGCCGAACCGGAGCAACCCACCTCTGCCAGTAATGAAAAAAAAGGTAAATACCTTGATACTTTGTTATTTTGATCATGACAGGAAAATGTGTGCCACCCTGAGGTTTTAATTATAACTTCTACAATCCCCAACCAGATCTGATGGTAATTCAAGTCCAGACACATTGCTTATACCTGGTTGAGATGATTTTTCAAGTTCTTCGTACCAAATGTGTGATTCAACAATCACAATAAAGTCTAGCAATAGCAATAGCAATAGCAGTAGACTTATATACCGCTTCATAGGCCTTTCAGGCCTCTCTAAGCGGTTTACAGAGAGTCAGCATATTGCCCCCAACAATCTGGGTCCTCATTTTACCCACCTCGGAAGGATGGAAGGCTGAGTCAACCCTGAGCCGGTGAGATTTGAACCGCTGACCTGCTGATCTAGCAGTAGCCTGCAGTGCTGCATTTAACCACTGCGCCACCTTGGCTCTTAGCAAAAAGGGACAGCTTGGCCTTCATATGTATACAAATATGGATTGCTACTTAGCATGTTTCCAGGCCCATCTGACAATAAATAATATAAAGATGATATTAAAACATTTATTTGTAGACAAGCATTTGGGTCTTATAAAGGTCATCAAGAATATCCTTGGTTAGTAGAGTGTACCACAGTGAATCTGTAGGCTTTGGGGTAAATGGGATTTATGATGACTGTCTATAAAAACCTAGCAGACATTTTGTCAGTGTACCTCAGAAAAGCTGGTTTAGTAGTTACTTCCTTCATGATTGCTTTTAATACATACCAGTTTAGTTTGAAACTTTCATTGTTATAGTAGCCCTGTTTGGTGAGCATTCACACTTTTTTTTTGACACTGATAATAAAGTAACATTACGACCAAGTATTATGACCTTTGCAGTTCTATAAAGCAAAGTGTCAGCCTCTGCTTTGCTGTTGCTTTGACTGCCATGAAACAGGGAGGGAGGGCATGGTATTTGGGAGGGGTTACTCATTGTGCTGGAGGAAGGTTCTGGAGTTCAGCTGCCTGTCTGACTACGCATGCGTAGGAGATTCCCGCCAGGACTAACAGCACCGACATTCCATCTTCATGATGCCTTTTGAAGTTATCTCACACCTGACACTTGGGAGAATTATGATTGGACTGTAGTTGTGATGCCAAGGGGTGGGGAATGGGCTATTCTATATATCAATTGCTTTCGCGCCTAAATAATCAGACTTCGCTTCGCTATGCCTTTAATCATTTATAATTAGTAAAAGTACACTTGATTTCTACACATGGAGTCTCGTGGTCTTCTTTCCTAATTATCTAATGGAGAGGTTCTGACACAAAGAAAATCTGAATTAAGATCATGAGCACAGTTGCTTCACAGTTGCTAGTTCTAGCTGTGATTGCTAAGTGAGGAACTACCTGTATCCTTTTAGTGATGCCTTTTAGGCCAATATGATAGAACAGAGAAAATCTATTCAAGTGGAATAGAAAAGCAGATTTCCAAGATTTAGAATCTGTGGGTTTGTATGTATATCCCAAAATAAGTCAAGGTTGCCACCTGGGCAGCATCAAATCCCCAGCTGTTTTTATTGTATATAACGTGCACGACATATATAAAAAAGAAGGCAGATTTTGATCATATAGTCGCAGCTGCCATCTTGATATTTTCACCCCAGTTGCAGACCCTTCAGCACAACCCTTCACTCTTCTGTTATTTATGAACGTAGCATTCCTGCAGCCACTATACAGAATGCTCTTTCAAGTCAAGGAATCACGAAACCCCAATTGTTTGCTCAATTAAACATATCCATCATGCCACAACTCTATGGACTTTGATGCTTTCAGATGGTGTGATTTCAGACCTTTGGATGAAAGCCTCTGCTTGCTTGCACATGCAAAATGGTGGTCAGAAGAAAATGCCAGCCTATCAAAATGAATATATTAAAAACACCAGTCAACCAGCCTTTGCACTGGTGAAGCTTTGAAGAGCAGGAACAAAAAATATTCGAGATAAACTAAATTTTCATTTGTAACCGTGATTAGGATGATGATAATTACATTGCTGCAGGTGAAGCTGTGTGCTTAATATGCAAACTAAACCAAACACACAGACAGGTTTACCTAAACATCAAAAGGAAAGAAAAAGAAGTCACTGCCTCACTTCACTTCCTTTTACTGATTCCTGAGAACTGGAAAAAAATGCTGGCAATGATGATCTTGAGATAATGGAAATGGAATCCACATTGACACCTTATTCAAGTTGCAATGAGATAGGAATAATGAAATATGTGCCATAATATCACAATACGATGTTTGGCCCTTTGTACTTGCACCCCAAGGTCAGATCCAAGTATGTAGGTCATGCGTTAATGCATCACAACACACATTTCCACTTCTGTCCCTTCCACTTTCCCCATGGACATCTGTGATCGATGATCCATCATGGTCAAAGATGAGAAGGGGCCTATGGAGAGACTTCTTGCTACTTTCCAGTTTAAGTGATTTGGTTTACAGTACGAATGTGAATTTAGTTTACCGAAAGTGCTATATAGCCCTGCTGTTTGTTTTCTGCTCTGAAGGATAGGACTACCTCGAACTGAAGAAGCTTCTTGGGTGAGAAGTTAAATGTTTTCAAAGGAAAAAAAACCAAGACAGTCTAGTTGCCTTTGGAAGAAAAAGCACCTTTGGGATAACCAAAATCTCTATAGACATCTAACTTGAATCAGTTTTCAAAAATGATGTGAAGAATCCCCCTAAAAATGAGAACTCAACTTCAAAGGTTTGTCCTCCTGATGCTCATGTGTATTAGCAGCATTTCCTCCCTTTAACCTTAGCTTTATTTGCCTAGGCAGTAGACAAATAGACACCCAGCAAACCCACTGGCTAGACTTGACGCTATGCAGTCTATGAGTTCTGGAGGAAAGTATTATAACATCCACCTTCAACCCAGATTCTATCCCTGTTTAGAGAGATTAGCTGTGTTGGTTATGCACATTTTTATTATATTGTCCTGATGCTCTACCCCTGCTAACTAAACAATAGATCAGGTGGATGAGGAAAATAAAATGCTTTCTACTAGTCTCTTCTGCTAGCTTATAACCAGTGAAGTACCTAAATTCTGTCCATTGGCAATGGCCAAAAGGAAGGCTTCAATTTCATGCTGGAAGTGTTACTTCCAATTTCTATTGTTATCTCTTTAGGTATTGCTGCCTACTCATTGTTTTTTAAAATCCCCAATATTCTCTATTTATTTTTACTTTGCAATGATTCGGGCCTCTGACTGCAAATAAATAATATAATATCAGGTTGTTCAAATTACCCTTATTTTATTCAGATTGAGATAGGAAATTTGAAGAGAGCATAATTCACTTTGGGTTCATGGTTGGAACCTATTTGATTCCAGATGCTCCAAAATTTGATTTGAAAGAGTCCACATTTTATAGTACAGATGCATCCAAAAGCTGGAAAGGATGACCTTGTTTATGATAATAGACCTTTTAGCAAACACAAATCTTGTGAAGTCTCAATTTTAGTATCTTGTAAAATTACAATAAACTGCAATAAATGTTTAGTTCAAGCAACAGCAGGGTTAACAAAAGAATATTGTGACAGCATCCAAACAGGAAAAAACCTGAAGTTTCTCTAAGCAATGCAAAAAATGTCTAACTTACATACAGATAATCCTCAAATTATAACCATTTGTTTAGTGATAATTCAAAGTTACAATGGGGCTGAAAAAGTGGTTTTTGAATGGTCCTCACACCTATGCCCACTTCAGTGTCCTCGTAGTCACATGATCAAAATGTGGACACTTGGTAACTGACATGTATTTATAATGGTTGCAGTATCCTGGGTTTAGGAGATCATCATATGTGACTTTTCCATGGCTTTGTATTATGTGTATACATTCACTTCTCTTTGTCTTGTTCTTATCATATGCTAAATAAACAATGGCTTTTGATAAGCAAATTGGGGAGGCCACATTCATATAACAATGATGTGGTTTGTTTAATTAATGCAATGAAAAAGTTGTATGTGACTCACTTAACAATTGATGGAAGTTAGCAATAGCAATAGCAGTTAGACTTATATACCGCTTCATAGGGCTTTCAGCCCTCTCTAAGCGGTTTACAGAGTCAGCATATCGCCCCCAACAATCCGGGTCCTCATTTTACCCACCTCGGAAGGATGGAAGGCTGAGTCAACCTTGAGCCAGTGAGATTAGAACCGCTGAACTGCAGATAACAGTCAGCTGAAGTGGCCTGCAGTACTGCACCCTAACCACTGTGCCACCTCGGCTCAGTTCTGGTCCCAATTGTGGTTACAAGTCATGGAGTGTAACACTACAGAGAAAGAATGGCAGAAAAAAGTGGCATTTGCAGTCTTGACATCCCAGTCTTAAAAACAGAAAGCTGCCACAACTGTAAGCTTGGCCATTTATTCATTGCTATAAATCTTAAGCTTGCCCCAAGTAAAACATTTAAAAGTACAGTAAAGTTTGATCCAAAGTGGTGCAATGGTTTGACCCAGGAAGGGTCAAAAGAATTGACATGACTGTAGCAACCACACAACTGGAGCCTTGCTCCTTTCTATATTCATTACATATATTGCTGTGTTGGCAGCATTAACACTGAAGTGTAACATTCCATTAGCACAAGAGATTAGAAAAGAGGCTCTTGTGGTTGGCCACATAAAGCAAGTTGAGATCTGAGAAACTGAAAAAAGCTCAAAGGAACATTACTCTCAACAGGGCTTTGATATTCCCAAAATGAGGTGATGGCTCATTAGCCGACTATTGTTTATTTTACCTTACAAGCAAAACCCAGGCCAAATATGTATATATGTCTGAGTCTATACAAAATCAACCTGACCTCAGAACTGAGATGCATTGCATTAACATGGGAAAGAAAGAAAAGGATGGGAAATTATGTTTATCATTCTATTCTCAACAAAACAAAACAACTCCTTATTCAAAGATCTTATTCCACATTCTTTAACCAAACTAGTATTACTAAGAAAGCCCATTACAACATGCAACATTTCCCACTCAATTGTTTTGCCTATTGTAACGGTATGTGAGAATGGCCTTGAGAGATCAGGTCATCCCCACATACAGGCAATATGTCATTCCCACAGACTAGAGAAGGGCCAGACATGAGACAGTTGAGTCTGCAGAGGGAATGGGGATATGGCAAACGTCTCAGAAGGGGTTCACCGACAAAAGGGCAAACAACAAAACTGCGCCTGATTAAACCGCGGTGACAAAACCGCATGTTCTAAAGCACTCAGACGAATGAGCGCTGAATTGCGCCGACAACAGCGCGGCGACAGAAGCGCGCTGTAAAACTAACCCTAACCCTAAACCTAAACCTAAACCTAAACCTAAACCTAAACCTAACCCTAAACGTAACGCTAACCCTAACCCTAAACCTAACCCTAAACCTAATCCTAAATGTAACGCTAAACCTAACCCTAAACCTAACCCTAAACGTAACGTTAAGCCTTACCCTAACCCTAACCCTAACCCTAACCCTAACCCTAACCCTAACCCTAGCCCTAGCCCTAACCCTAACCCTAACCCTAACCCTAACCCTAACCCTAACCCTAACCCTAACCCTAACCCTAAACCTAAACCTAACCCTTACCTTAACTTAAATCACCCCTCTGTTGACTGAAATCGCCCTTCTATCTCCGCGCTGTTGTCGCCGCGTTGTTGTCGGCGCATTGATGATGTCGCAGTTTTAGCGACACGGTTTAGTCGGCACGGTTTTGTCATTCGCCCTTTTGTTGGGTCACGCTCAGAAGGGACCCTTCCTATTTTTTTTAGAGTGTAAATGCAAGGGGGAGAGGTATACTTTAAAGGACGACCATAAATATTATTTCTAATTTAATTGTTGTATTACATTGACAGAATCTTGCAAGTCTGAAATTACAGGTGTGTGTGTTTGTTTGTGTGTATGTGTGTGCGTGTGAAAGTGCTCTGTAGGTTGGTAAAGATTCATGGGTGTATACAAGAGATGCCATGTGGTTCTGAAAAGGTGTGTAGATAAGTAGTGTGGATTGAGAAGGGTGAATGAGGATGGGTGAGAGATATCACAGAAGTTGAGGAGGGTGAGGATGTGTGCGTACTTTTGTAGGTCTGCAAAAGTACGTGAGGGGTGGCACAGGTTAGAGAGGGTGAATGGAGGTATGTTAGATATACGTTGCACAGGTCAGGGAAGGCTTGCAGGGATGATGTGAGTCTTGCATACACCCCTGTACTCTTATTGACCTACATGGCACTTTTCACATGTAGCCCTGAAGGAATATGCAAGATTTACCACAGAGATCTGGGAAGGTGCATGGGAATGGTGGTAGTGCAGATCATGGGAGGGCATGTGGGAGACAGCATGGAACAGGGAGGGTATGCAAGGTTTCCTTCCCCCCTCTGCTTACATTTACCTTGTCTAAATAGAGAAATAGAATGATTTCAGGCAGGCAAAAATGCAGTGGGAATGGGAATGCATTCAAACTTTATGTTGATTTTGCTATTGAATTTCCTTATGTAAACTGGCAGTGAGCATTAGAGCATTCTTTGCACGATCATACATTTTGTTGTCCAATTTTTGTTGCTTTTTCACAAGTTCACCTTGCATGGTAAAAATGCTTCATCCTTTTCATATTTCCAACAACTATCACAGAAAAACTACAAACATACCATACTACAGAATATTTAAGTAACATTAATACTAACTAACCTTAGCACGTTAGCTCACCTGACTATATGTGATGTAAAAATACAGCAAAGATGAATGTGTTTATTGCTGTAAGAATTAGAAGGCAATTTCACTTATGAAAACAACAGACACAGATCAAGCTGAACTTTTGAAGAGAAGACAGGGAGGTAACATCATACACAGAGCCGTAAAGACTATAATCCCAATCTAAATAAAAAACCTTTATTAAAATCATTTTTATTAAGGAGAACAAAGCCTAGTCTGAACAGGTGGAATCCTAGCCTTCAGGAGTGAATGTCAACTTTAATAACATTTAGCTAGCATAGCCAGTATTTAGGAATGAGGAGAGCTCTGTAACAATATTTGACGCCACAAATTTCAGAGTCTTGACTTAGAGTGCTATTTTAACTTGTAACTCTAGACAGCTGTGCATAGAACCATGGTGGCCTAGTTATAACATCATAATCAAGAGCATGCGAGATAAGTTATAAAACAAATAATAATAGTGTTTAAGCATTTTATCCAAATATTGGACACACCTCTCTTTATGAAGTTTATATAGGTTGGTTACATATCAGCTCTCACAATGACTACTTCTGAAATCCCTGTGACACTCTTTGGAAGTGAAATTTGGATTTTGAAGAAGCACAACATGAAGATGCTTTCGAATTTGATGTTGGAGAAGCCTCCTGGGAATTCTGTGAACAGCCAAAAATATAAAGTAAGATATCATCGAATAAAACAACCCAAGGCACAAATGATCAGGTCCAACTCATCCTATCTTGGACACATTATACAAAGACTGAATTATCTGGGAAAGGGTCAATGCTCAGGAAGGGAAGGAATATGAAAATGATAATCAGCAATAAGATGGATGAATTCAGCTAAGTAGCAATGAATGCACTGAAAGATCAGATTAAGGACAGATCATCATGGATAATTTAATGAAAAGAAGGATGAAAAGGGATGACGTGACAGCAGTGTTCCAAAATTTGAGAGGCTATCACAAGAAAGAGGAGGTCAACCTATTCTCCAAAGCACCTGAGGGCAGGACAAGAAGTAGTGGATAGAAACTAATCAAGGAGAGAACCAACCTAGAACTAAGGAGAAATTTCCTGACAGCTAGAACAAATAAAGATTGGAATGAGTTGCTTTCAGAAGTTGTGGTTGCTCCAACACTGGAGATTTTTAAGAATAGATTGGGCAACCATTTGTCTGAAATGGTATAGTGCTTACTTTTTGAGCAGGAGGTTGGACTAGAAGACCCTTTCAATTCTATTATTATGAGAAAATCTATCTGATTACTAACAATGAATAATGACTCAATGGCCCATAATCAATCAATCAATCACAATCAATCAATAAATCAATGATGAGTCAGTGATTGGTTAAGTTGGCTTTTTTCTTGTTTACAAAGAGGATTGGTTGAAGTCTAGCAATAAAAACAGACGACCTGTTCAAGAACAGAAAGACCACCTTCAAATCTGATCCAAGTTGAATGTAACCTTCTTCAGCTAGATGACATCCAATTATGTTGCTCTATAATTTCCTGTGGTTAATACTCAAATATCACACTTATTTGATTGATAGAAACTGTTTTCTGGCCCCCAAAACAAGAAAACCATGGGTGGTAAAGCAGAGTTCTTTATTGTTCCACATCTGTAGACAGAATCTTGCCAACTTAAACACACTGCTATCTACATTCAAGCATATATTTTGAGAACTATTAAAGAGGGAATATTTTCACCTTCTTTCTCTTGCACAAAATATCTAAATTGAGCTGTCTCTTATTCACCTGGAAGACACCCCTTCCCTTCAGGGAATCCAGTCTATTACTTTACATCAGTTCCACCACAAAACTGCATTCGACTAAAGCGCGCTCGACGAAACCGCGTAGCTGACGTCATCAACAGGGTGACAACAGCGCAGAGACAGAAGCACGCTGTAAATGCTAAGCCTAAAATTAACCCCTAAACCTAAACCTAACCCCCCTAAACCTAATCCTAATCCTAAACCTAACCCTAACCCTAACCCTTAACCTAACCCTAAACCTAACCCTAAACCTAACCCTTAACCTAACCCTAAACCTAATCCTAACCCTTAACCTAACCCTAACCCTAACCCTAACCCTAACCCATAACCTAACCCTAAAGCTAACCCTAAACCTAACCCTTACCTTAAGTTGAATCGGCTTGCTTTCAAAGCGCTATTTAAAGCTAACCCTAAACCTAACCCTTACCTTAAGTTGAATCGGCTTGCTTTCAAAGCGCTATTTAAAGCGCCCTTCTTTCTCCACGCTCGCTGTTGTCGCCCTGTTGATGACGTCAGCGACGCTGTTTAATCGGGCGCTGCTTAGTCGAGCGCGGTTTTGTCGGGCCACGCTTTACATCACAGCTGTAGTCCAAATTATCTGGAGGATGTTAAGCTGGGGAAAATGGATTAAACAGACCTGCATATGGGTCTTGCCTTTCCACAAATGTTGTGCTTATATTAAGAATTGCAGAAACTTGTATATTACCAATACAGGAGAATATTTGTAGCCTAGGATTGAAATGAGGAGTCCTTGGCACTCTCTGAGCTTGGTTGTTTTCTTGCAGACATTTCATTAACCAAAACTAGTTAACATAATCTGCTAGTAAGCAGCACTTCTCTTCCTCCCACATTTTCTCTAATGGTTATATTTCATCTACGCAAAAACATATTAAAATGTATTTCTTTTGTTGTTGATGTGTCAGCTATCTATGATACAAAGAAAATGGTGGTTTTAAAAAATACTATTAAAAGGATCAAAGTAACACCAGAAAGGTGAAGGTAGAAAAATGTAAATGTCAGCTTTTCTCATAATGATCTGGATAGGACAATTGCAAACAGAAATTGATGTTTGTCAATTTTAAATTTTGCAGTTATTATTATTGCATATGTTCTTGAAATAAAAATGTATTGAAAAATATTATGATTGAAAAACCAGTCTTTCTGAAGTTGAAACAAGTGATTTCATAAAGATGCAGCCCTAAGGACATTTTTGTTTGCAATTTTTTTCTCTCTGTAACTTTTGTCCTGGATGTTAAGAAAGTTGTTTGTTCCAGTTATTCATGTTCTCCTTTGCCCATTCACATATATGGCAACCCTAAAAAGAAAGCAATTTCTCTTCAAACTTTCCATGTTGAGTGATTAAAATCAACAAAAAAGGCAAAAAGGAGCATCTTTGAATTGCTAGTTTTTTGGCACTGAATAATCTCTCTCTCTCTCTCTCTCTCTCTCTCTCTCTCTCTCTCTCTCTCTCTCTCTCTCCCTCTCTTTCCCTCTCTCTCTCTCCCCGCTCCTCCTCCCTACCCCCCTCTCCTGGAATCATAGGGCTGAAAGGGAATTGAGGTCTTTTAGTTCAACTACCTGCTCAAGACAGGAATCCTTATTCCTTCCTGGACAAATGGTTGTCTAATCTTTTCTTGAAAATCTCCACTGATGGAGCACCACAACTCCATGAGGCAAGCTGTTCCATTGACTAATTGTTCTCACTGTCGGGAAATTTTTCCTTGTTCCAGATTGGATCTCCCTCTGATGAATTTCCACCCATTGATTCTTGTCTTACTCTCAGGTGCTTTGGAGAATAAATCAACCTCCTCTTCCTTGTCACAGTCCCACAAGTGTTAGAAAGTGGCTATACACCTTCTTTTTGTTAGGCTAACATACAGTTACCTACACACGTATAGGTAGTCCTTGAATTAGAACCACAATTATCCCCAAAATTTATGTTGCTAAGTGAAACATTTGTTAAGTGACTTTTCCCCATTTTCCTCTTTGCCAATGTTGTTAAGTGAATCGCTGTAGTTGTTAGGTTGGTAATACGGTTGTTAAGTAAATCTGGCTTTCCCATTGACTTGCTTATCAGAAGTTTGCAAAAGCTAATCACATGACCCTAGGACACTGCAACCATTATAAATATGAACCAGTTGCCAAGTATCTGAATTTTGGTTTATGTCGCCATGAGGATGATGCAATGGTTGTAAATTTGAAAAATGGTCCTGTCACTTTTTCAGTGCCATTGTAACTTTGAACAGTCATTAAATGAACTATTGTTAGTCAAGGACTACCTGTACTGGCGAGAGAGAAGTTCCCTGTGGATGAAAGCTTGGAAAACTCTGGTCCCAGATTGGATCCTCCAACGTTATCCTGGGACATGTATATTTGTCTTCATTTGTACACATACCTAGTTGTTTACTACATTGAGTAGCCTCCAGTTCCTTATCATCTTTGTTGCTCTTCTTTGCACTTTTTCTAGGGCCCAGATAAGCTATCATATCTGATAATATATCATCCATTCGAGATAGGCCGAAGCAGGGAATAAATCAATATAGGATTATTTTGAGTTTCTTGCTCACACTTCCTTCCTCTGTGACTTTTTTTTGCACATTCATAATTTCTTGATCCTCAGGATCATCTCTAAATTCATTTACACCAGATTTCCTTAACAACCATGAAGCATCTCAAATTTTCTCAACGAAAAACAATTTCTGTGATTTTTATTTTTGTTCATACTTGAGAGGAGTCAGCAGTGGGATTCACTTACCTTCCCTAGTGGTTCACAAATGAGAATATGCTCATTTGCTCACTTTGCTTCACAAACCGCATCTGTGCATGCACACTTCCTTCTGCACATGTGCAATGCTCGCACATTACATTGGGTGGAGCCTCCTGCAGCCTTCTGCAGCCGCTATGGGTTCACCCGAACTGGAGACAACCAGCTGTATACCACCTCTGAGAGGAGTGCAGGTTTAATTCATACAAATCCTTTCTAAATCTCTTCCTTCTGGGTTGATAAACAATGAAAGTAATGAAATGAAAGTAATTAATCTGTTTTTAAATAACAGTATCCAGAGAAAGAGATATTATCATTCTACACAATTATTGTTTTCCTAAAGTTGCTGAACTGGGGAGATTTGTTTTTACCCAAACGATTTAGTAGACAAATGAAGGAATTTGAGATAGATTTTAAATTATCCCACTACAAGTAGCAGGGGTGTCCATGGGGCAGGAAAAGGAAAATTAGGAGCTGGCAATGTCTTTGAATGGAAATTCTGCCCTTCTTCCTTCCTTCTCTCCCTCCCTCCCTTTCTTCCTTCTCTCCAGTTTATGTGTGATTATCATCTTCTAGATTCCTTGGTTGCCTATGTTTTCTAATCTGTACAATCCCACAGGAGAGGTACTTTCATGAAAGCAGGAAGCCATCGTAAAGAGTGAACAGTGGAACAGCGTATGCTAGTGGGCATAACTCAATCACGTAGCAGCTAAGGAAAACAAAAGGAGCCTATTGCCAACCCAGGAAAACTTCACTGAAAATTTTACCCTCTTTTGAAAAATCAAAATCGAAATTTCAAATTGAATTTGAAAAGGAAAAAGTTAAGGATTGTATAATAAAATGGGCTAAGAACTTTAGTTATAACACAGAGATGGATTATTGGGAGAAAATATTGATAAATGGGATGTGTTATAATTTAAGAGAGAATTTCTACAAAATGATGTACTGTTGATATACGACTCCAGAGAAATTATCTAAGATGTATGAAGGTACTTCTAGTCACTGTTGGAAGTGACATTTTATCAGGTATGGTGGATTTTTGAAAAAGCAAAATAATTGGAATATGTATGTATGTATGTATGTATGTATGTATGTATGTATGTATGTATGTTGGTCTTGTTGTATTTGGGTCTTTTCCTGTGTAAGATTTGAGATTGTCTTGGCAATGTTTCGGCGAGGTCTCACTCGCCATCTTCAGGCTGGTGTTTTTGACCAGCATACCTACACCCGTGAAAATCTACACACACACACACACACACACATCTCATGGGTGTAGGTATGCTGGTTGTGTTGTATTCGAGTCTTTTCCCGTGTAAGATTGAGATTGTCTTGGCAACGTTTTGGCGAGGTCTCACTTGCCATCTTCAGGTTGGGTTTTGGGCTTTGCTGTCTTTCTATAAATCTTGGTGGGGGTGTGTGGAGTGCTGGCGTTGTTTCAGTAAGTGGAATGATTGGTTGTGTGGTTGTATCATGGGGAGCTGCAACCAGTGCAGTTGGAGAGTGTTTGCAGTAGTGCCTCCCGGTTTTATTTTATTTTATCAATTTTTAGTACTCCCATTCGATCATTTTTTATTTAATTAACATTTTTTGGTGGAGATAACAGCATAGAACATAATACAAACAAAAACTTTTGTTGCTGCTGAGAATTAAAAAGCATGGGAAAAAGAAAGAAATGCCATGGCACCAGCCCAGGATCTCTCCCGCCAGTGAAGACAGCAAAACAACCAAAAATTGAGGAGCTCTTTGTTGGCAAGAGATCTGTAAGTAAAACTAAACCCCCATCTCCAACAATCTGAAGAAATTAGAACAGGACCGGCAAAAAGATGTGACAAAACAGCATTTACTAGACTTTCCCGATCTGGCGGGGGGGGGGGGGGGGAACAAACTGAAAGCCAGCTCTTCTCACAAACAACTAGCCCGATAACTTCCTATATGGAGGCTGAGCTAAAGGCAAAAAAGGCAACCAACAACCAGATAATTCAGAGTATGGAGAGTTTACCTTGGGAAAATTCAACTGAGTTTATGTCAAAGCAATGCCTTCTCACAGCACAAATGGTGATTTCAATATTTGAACAATTAATTGCCATCCAACATAATGTAGAGACATTGAAAAAAGATTTAGCTGTTTTTCTTCAAGTACAATATTGAGCCCAAGGTACCCACTCTAAAGTTCTTGCAGAAGACTTGGTTAATTCCCATACAGTATAAGGAAAAGGAAAAAGAGCAAAGAGCCAGATAAACAGTTAAAGAGTTGGATAAAAGGAGGCAGTCCTCTCAGAAAAACAGTCCCTCCCCAGACAAGGCAATGAGAGGAAAAGGTATCAATAAAGAAGAACTCAGGAAAGCATCCCTCCCTCAATTACAACAATCACATCGCTCACTACAAACCCAATGGATAGCTCTTAGAATCCATTTGAACAGACTTAATTATGGACTTTGGAATTCCAGAAGTGCAATATTAAATTCTCTAAGCCAGCTTCTTCACTGTCACAGGGGCATGATTGATCTCCATGCTGTGGAGTAGTTCCTGAGGCCCCAAATTGGAAGCAGATTCTTCTGCCTTTCAAACAGCCCACCATACTACAGATGTTATTCAAGATGAAGGCATATTTAGCCTCCTTCCAAATCTTTCCCATCAGAGTCTTTGGTGAGGAAAGGGTTCTCCATTAATAGCTAACATGCGAGCTCTCAAGAGGGCTGCCTCCTCCTCATTTTCAACCTTGGAAAAGAGAGAGAAAGACAGTGGGAGTCAACCAGCCCTGTGCGGTGAAGAGATACTTAACAGCACAGAAGCTGGAAACAGGCAATTGATCATAAGTTGGGCTCTTATGGGCTCTCACCGTTATTCTTAATGTCCCTAGGCTTTGATCAAGCAAAGCAAGAAGTAATTAATAGAATGAAGGACATGGAGTTCCAAGAAGAACTAAATAGGTTGCCTCTCCACAGTAGGGACAGAATCAAACAGGGTGTGTGGGAATCGGCAAGATATCTAAATGTCCTGATCTTCCCAAAACAAAGAATAGCTTTCTTCAGAGCCAGATTTAACATTCTTCCCTCAGCACTCCTCCAGGGCAGGTATAAGAGAACACCTATTGCAGAACAGGTTTGTATATATGGTAAAGGAGAAGTGGAAGATAATTCACATGTTCTATTATACTGCAAGCTATACAGAGCTTGTAAGTCTGCACATATTCTCCCCTTATTAGAGAGATTGCCAGGGAGGGCAGACAATTTTTATCTAGGCTTTCTCCTTCAGGACACTAACCCGGTTACCACGTATGCAGTGGCAAAGTTCTGTGTGGCTGCAATGTCCATAAGAAAAAAATTGGCTACAGAAGTATAGTTGTCATCTGGTACCAATTATCTGGACATATCTTTAACAATCTTTGGACCATTGGAGATTAAACTGGTTCCTTCAAAATTAATTTCATGTCCTGTAGCTTTAAGGTGCTGGAAAAGGGAGGAAGTTTTTTTTCTTTTTTTCTTACTGCGTTCTTGTGTTCTGCGATGAATGCATTTATTCTCCTGTTCATTTGTCCTATGTATGTTGCAGGGCAGATTTTGCATTTTGCATCCATAAACAAAGGATTAAAAAAATAATTTTGAGAAGAAACCAAATCTCTTTTTATTATAACTTATGGAGAGACAATTAAAAAAGACTCACAAAAGGTTGATTTTATTATACACTAACTGCAGGAAGATTATGTACACGCAGCAATGGTGAAATACTGAAAAACACATAATAGAGGAAAGGATTATGAAAATGGCAGAAATACAAAACTGACCTGTTTGGTCAGGCTCAAAAAATAAATCTTTTTATAAAAGACTAGAAATGCTTTATGGACTTTTTGCTGAAAGTAGAAAAAAATAGAAATGATGATTTCTGGATTTGAGGTTTGAAAAAGAATTGGGTCTGAAGAGATTTTTGTAATACTTAAAGAGAGAGCAAGGAAAATTAAGTTTATAATGGTTAAGAAACAGCTTACTTATTTTATCTTTTTTATTTCTTTTATTGGATTGCCTTTTGCACTTTCTGTTTTTCTCTTTAATTTTATTTATTTTCATATTTGCCTTTAAAAGAAAAACTCAATAAACATTCTCTCCCTCCCTCCCTCCCTCCCTCCCTCCCTCCCTCCCTCTCTCTCTCAACTATGTCTGTCTGTCTGTCTGTCTGTCATCAATCAAAACCAAAACACTTTCAAATTAAGAGATAAATTCCCAGCACTTCATTTCTTGTCATTACTCCATTACTACGTAATATTCTGCAAGTTCTGCACTGGACGTATTGAGAATCCAATTTTCCTAATTTAGGGCACTTTCAGAACGTCTGGAAGATGCTGGGATGGGGAAACTGGAGGTAGAAAATTCCCATGATTCCTAAACCTTAATCAGGTTTAAATTTAGATGATTTTTTTAAATCCCCCCTTTATTATTTTTACAAATAAGGGGACAAACATATCTAATATTCCCGTCCTCTTTTCCCCACAACAATCCCGTGAAGCAAGTTGTTACCTTTATTTTTCAGAAGCAGCTTTTTTAAAACACATACTGAATATTGTTCAAAGTAAGCTTTTAACAAAATTTAAGGTCACAATCTCTTATATACAATGTTCCAGAACATAAATGATTATAAATGATGCAACTTTTAAATTCTTAGGTATTCTGCAGTGAATTTTTAACTATGCAAAAGTTTAATCCAGGGAAAGTCATCCA
The DNA here is from genome assembly GCF_009769535.1 of Thamnophis elegans. Classification (NCBI taxonomy): domain Eukaryota; kingdom Metazoa; phylum Chordata; class Lepidosauria; order Squamata; family Natricidae; genus Thamnophis; species Thamnophis elegans. The sequence goes on along the minus strand of NC_045558.1, from coordinate 97,918,644 downwards.
TTCTGATGGCTTATTCTATAGGGAGGTATCTTTACATTTTAGGTCCACCTAACCTGGTTTTGATGGTTTTATTTTTTTCCCAGATGTGATCAAAATGGAAATTATATGTTTTGGACATTCTGAGAAAAACAAATCCTTGCTAGTATCCAGAGGGAAAATTACCTGTCTGACTGTGCTGAAGCTAGACCTATAGTATGGAGAGTTAATTAGCTTCTGCTTTGCTCAAAAAAATGGCCAAGAGCCTGGGGTTTATTTCCAAATCATGACAATCTTCCATCCCAAATCCTTTTAATATATTCTTACTGAGCTGGTATTTCTTTCCACTTTCTTCCCCCAAGTGCAGAGAAGTATTAAATTAAACACCAGCTTCAAAGGCACTGGGTGTTGTGCCCTCATGATTGTTCAGAGAGAATCCCTGGGGCTGCATTCTCAGCTGAACCTGAAACTCTGAACTTCCATGACTGTTCCTGATTTCTAACTTCTTTTAGTTTAAAGGTCTTCTTCATTGCTGAACTGAAATGCTGGAGTGACACCCATCCTGGAGTGAGCAGAAGACTTGGCTTGAAATATGCTGTTCCTCTTGCTGATTCTTACTCTGCCTGCGTTGTTTGTTTGTTTTTTCCAATAAAAGGAAGCACACATTCCCCAAAGCACAGTAGGCTTTAAAATACAAATGATAACACTACATTAATGTAACCAGCTCCCTCTATCATGCCTTGGCAGCAGCCATTCTGTCAAGTTGTAGTACAATGCCAGAACACTCCAACAGGTTCTCCTTTTTCAACAATTTCCAATCCATCTAGAAACAGTAATTTCTTTAAAAGGACTAATTGTACTCTCCAGGCCCATCCCTTAAAGTAAGCATGCCAAACGTAATTGAACTTTCATGTCATTTCCCCAGATTCCATCAACCAATTGCTATAGAAAACCAGTTTGACCTATTTTGGGCTCTGTGATTCAAACAAGTTGTGTGCTTAGATAAAGAACTCATGTTTATGTGCATTTTACCCACTATCAGTTTCCATCAAGAGTTTTGCTTTTGTTTAGATTTGTTTTGCTCATGAGATGTAATGCAGTTGCTTGAAACGTTTTCAAAATTTAATACTAGCACATTATTTTGCAAACCCCCCCCCCCCCCCCAAAAAATCAGCCAATTCTACTGGAGTAAAAGAAAGTCTGTTCTATTTTAAAGATCTCATGACTTTTAGAGGATCTGATCCATTATACAATTTCCTCCAGTTAGGATTTTTTCATGGAGAAAGTTATCTATCTCTATGTGGTCATTAAGAGTCAACAACAATCTCATGGCACAAAATAAATGGACCAATTAGGACTAGAACAGAAGAACTCATTTTTTTTTCCCATCTGAGATACTTTCAAGCAATATTTGATTAACAGGATGACCTGTTTTTTCATTTGCTTGGAAGTATGAGGAATGGAGCTTCTCGCTATGGGATTTACTTTTGTCAGAAATATGAAAACAGTGTTAAAGCAACACAATGCAAGTTATAAGCCTTTTAGAGAAGGCCAGAACCAATCATTTTTCTCCCATGGCTATCTTCATGGATGCTATTTAGCAACTCAGCCTGCCTACATTGCTGTGGAAAGCTCAGTTGACTGCCTTTTTAGCAATCATAAAACAAAATTCAGCCCCACTGCACTCCTAGACCTTGTGACAATAACTTTCCTAAATCAATTTACAGAGAGTATAGATTATCATGATTTAAATGAATGAATATCTATCTTTTCAACTTTCAAAGCGTAATAGGAAAGTGTTGCCCTTTCATTTTGTCCAAACTACCATCAATTTTATGAATGCCTGAAAAATTATATAGGCAACAATATTGTTGGGATATAACACTTATCAAGAAAATAAGATTAATATCAAGGTAATGACTTTTTCCAAATCAAACATGTCAACAACCAAGAAACACATTTGAGAGTCAAATTATATTAGCCAAGCCATATGCATCTTAAGCAAAACCACAAAATGTTGATGTTTGAATTATTTTAGTGAACAAAAACAGTTATTAGTAGAGATTCAAACTAAAGATAAGAACAAATTGAGGGAAGGAGGGAAGAAGCAAAATGAAAGGCATCCAGGGCGAGTGGGTTCTAACTAGGCAGGCAACTGGTGTAATCATAACAGTGCATCATCACTCCCATCAAGGATAATTTACAGAAGTATGGAAGAGACTGGTAATCAATTTGCTGCTTGAAATTCTTCCAAAATTCTCTGCTTCATATTTTGATAAGTACTGTATTTTCACATAAATAATGCCATATTATTTATACTATCATGAAACAAATGCTAATGATATTTAGCACTCTGTGCTAATTTTCAGTTTCTTTTATAGCTCACTGTATTATTTGGGATCAATTCTGTAGTTGGATACCTGACTAGTGAGCAATGGCAGCTGATAACCTGCTTCGGCAGAGTAAGATTTCTGGGTTTAATTCTGATGCAAGTCCCTGCTCCATCATTAGATAGGAAAACACATTACAAAATAAGAAGGATTAAAATATGAGAAGTAGGAACTATATAAGTGGGTATACTACCCTGTTTCCCTGAAAATAAGCCCTCCCCTGAAAATAAGCCCTCCCCTAAATATTTAAACACATGCACAGCCAGTCCCCACCATTTCCTGGTGGGGGAGAGGGGGAGAAATTGCCCATGCTCCCCACATGCATCTGCCATCTATGCAGAATGGCCTTGCGGAGGTCACTCCCACAAACCCTAGCTACCATGCCCCTTCTCTTAGTGGCAGCTGCAAAAAGAGCAGCAGGCCTAGTGATGCTAGGTGTGCCAGAAACAGACAGAACTTTTGGCTCTCTCTGGATCAACTGATCCATGGGCCGTGGGGCTGAGGTTAGGGGGCCGCCTGCACCTCAAAAATAATAAGACCTCCCTGAAAATAAGGCCAAACACTTATTTCGGGATGGGTGGGTGAAAAGAAGAATAACTTACAGGGGTCCTATTTTCAGGGAAACATAGATATGTATATCATCTAGTTGTAGTGACATTGAGATAGCATTCAGGTGTAAATGAAGAATGCAAACCACGGATGCTAATATGAAACAGTTAGGTGATCCTTGCCTTCTTTAGAGATCATGACAATGATGCATAATCCATGTACTGATCTGATGATTTCATAGCAGGGAAATGAAATGAAATCACTTTCAACTGAGAGCAAGTCATTAAAATATATATCTTCTGCCTGTTCTATTAGAGCATCAGGAATAACATGAAGCTGCCTCTTAATTTTAGAAAGTGACTGGCACAAAGGTAATTTAAATTGGATTGTTTCTGGCTCAAATCCAGCATCTTAACCACTACATTATGCTGGCCCTCTCATGAAATGTCAAAAATGGGGGTGGGGGGGGGGGAGATACTAAATAGTAAAGATACTAGCAATACTAAATGAGAAGTTCATAGGGACTTTTGGCTTAGCTCAGGTTGAATTTCACCCCAGGCTTAAATGGCATGAGTTTACATTTTAGTTTCAGGAAAATAATGAGGTTGGATCTGTAAAGCTTTGTTTCCTCTTGCAGGCAAAAGAGGCTATTATTCATTACAGCATTTGTTTTTGCCAACTATACTTCACAAAAACACACACACTATCTTCCTATTTTTTTTCCCAGGGAGCTGCTGACATATGCAGCGTCTTCTTTGAATCCCATTGCATCTGCCAGCGCCTTGCCTTTGGGAATTTAGCTTTGGTCTGAATAATTACAGCATCCTGTATTATGAGTTTAGAAGGGGGTGTGGGGAGAACCCCAGAAAAGAGGTCTGGCAGAACAGGTGACACCCTTTGAAAAAAGTATAAATAGAGATAAGTGGGTAGTGGATTCAGCAGTCTTACTTTGCATCAAGTGGTGCCTCTTGCTTTCAGCTTAGCATTAAGGAATTTCTCTGCCATTATGAGCTGTGGTCCAAGACACACGGTCCTAACAGCTGGGAGAAACAGCAGTGGGAGCTGCAATCTTGGAGTGGGGGTTTCCTCTGTTGGCTCTGGCCGATATACTTCCTGTGGGATAAGCAATGAAAGAGCTAGCTTCTCCGGACGGAGTCATTTTGGGGGGAGAAGCCATTTCTCAACTGGCAGCTGCAGTGGGGCATTTGTTGGTGGTGGACATGCTGGGACAAATAATAGCTTTGTGGCCACTTCTCACATGGGGAATTCTGCTGCTAGAAGTGGTATGGTAGGTGGTGCTGGTGGTGGCCATGTAGGTATGGTAGGTGGTATTCCTGGTGGTGCCCATGGTGGCATGGTTGGTGGGGTACCAACTGCTGTGGTTAATGGCATGGGTGGTGTAGTTGGTGGTCCTCATGCTACTATGGTTGGTGCTCCTTGTGGAGTGGTTGGAGGTGTCCCTGCTGGCATGGTAGGTGGGATGGCTCATCCAGGTGTTGTTGGTGGCATGGGTGGTATGGTAAATAATCCTGGAGGGGTTGCTGGATTGATTGGAGAGCCTGTTTGTGGAGGTATTTTCTCTAATCTGGATGGGAAGATGACCATGCAGAACCTCAATGATCGCCTGGCCAGCTATCTAGACAAAGTTCGATGCCTGGAAGAGGAAAATGCTGAGCTTGAGTGCCGAATCAGAGAATTTTATGCCAAGCAAGGCCCCCTGTGTGAACCAAAGGACTATAGTCATTACCATCAGCAAATTGAAGATCTTAAAAACCAGGTAGATGCCAATTCTCAATCAATTTTTTTCATAATTTTCACATGCATTTGTTTGGTACAATTTCAGGTAATAAGCATTCCTGCTTAATTAAAGTTCACAATGCCGTAAATGACTTATTTTGTTGATTTCTAATGGTCAGTTTATTCTGACCATTAGTAATCATCATATATGAAAATAAAAACCAATTAAATTTTGTTAAACTTGTTCTTGCATTCTAAACTGTGTAGACAGTCTGCTTTCCCAAAATAATGGTGGTAAGAGTTTGGTGATGTTTCTACATTATTCTGTAATTTGGATTCTATAAATGAATGCAGAAATAAGAAAACTTTATTTCAAAGGATTATTTATATTAGGTAGCACTCTAAGTTTATCTTAAGTTTATCTATAGATGCCGCTCCTACTGTATTATGTTGACATGCTGAGCTAGTGAACTTTCTGTAATTCAAGATTGTCTTGCTAGCATGATACAAAGTCATCATGAAATGCAATAACATTTTTTTTGCATGGAAGCAATCACTATGGGGAAAAATTAAAGGCATCCCCAAGTTATACAAGTTGATCTTTGGAAAAGGAGAAAATTAGCTATGAATTAACTCCATTTTGGTCACCACTTTCAATCATTTACAAACTGCAGAGGATTCACACTGGCAGGCTTGCTTGATTATTCTTTTTTTGCTTTCAAAGGACAATTTAGATGTAAATGAGCATGTACTCATAAACTAAACAATGAAGCTTGTGTTACTTCAATGAAAATCTGATATAAGTGGCTAAATCTTAATGCTAGAATTTACATGAAAGGCAAAATCAATGTAGGTTCACAAATGGACTTGTATTTTTTCCCCATTTATCCAGCTTATTTGTGCAAGTGTGGAGAATAACAAACTCCTTCTGTGCATTGATAACAGCAAACTGACTGCTGATGATTTCAGATCCAAGTGAGTACTTTTCAGTAAACTAAATGCAGATGAACTAAAAAATATATATTTTTTTACTGAAAGTGCAGGGCTACGTATGGAATTGCCTTGATGGGCACTTTGGGTCAAGGCTTTTAGAGAATGTCCTTTATTTCTGGCAATAAGGCAAGAAGAAGAAATTCGCCATTCTCTATTTTGGGCTGTTACTTCTGCTGTACCACAGTTTTCTCTAACTTGGAAATGCTTCAGATTTATGGGGCTCAATTTCCAGAATACTTTAGGCAATATGATTATTGTTGAGAATTCTGGGAGCTGATGTTCACATACGTGGGGTGCATCAGAATTGGTAAAGGCTGCTGTAGGACAAGGAAAAGAAAATACAGTTCACTATGCTTGGAATAAGAACAAAGTTGGTTCTAGCAATGAAATAATATTGATTATTTGGTATCTTCACTTATTTCTATCAAAACATTGTCTAATATGAGATATGTTTTCCCATTTATATGGGAAGGCTGATATTCAAAATCCAAGAAATTCTGTAGTACTGAACTGGTTAGATAAAATCTGCAAATTTCTCCTTGGCCTATAAGTCAACCAGCAAAACATTCATTCCTTTCTTTCCCATTATGGCTCAGGTATGAGACAGAATGCTGCCTCCGTCAGAATGTGGAGGCTGATATAAATGGATTGCATCAAATCCTGGATCAGCTGACTGCCTGCCGATCTGATCTGGATATACAGTGTGAGAACCTGCAAGATGAACTGTGCTGCCTAAGGAAAAACCATGAGGAGGTGAGGGTGATCATTTCCTCATTCAATAAAATCTAAATGCATCATGGAAAATAATAATTACTTTATTAGAAAAGTCAATAGGCTTCTTCCTGGGTCAGGGTGGGAAGCTATAGACCTCTAGGTCAATGTTTCTCAGCCTTGGACTTTTAACAAAATGGCTGGCTGGGGAATTCTGGGAGTTGATATCCATACATCTTCAAGTGTCCAAGGTTGAAAAACACAAAACTGTGTCACTGAACTAAATTCATTCCTCACAAAGGTTCACAATTTTATCACCTCTATGCTAGGATTATAGACAATTTTACTGAGTTCTATCCAGCAAAATTGTCCATGTTGCAAAGAATAGTCATTAAATAAAATTTGTAAAGATGAACATTAACTAAAATCTCTTTTTTTTTTTGCTAATGGCGACAATGAGAACTAAGGTTCTTGCCATTTCACTAATATGGTATACATGTAAATATCATGCACTGCTATTTAATATCATGATCAGTGTAGTCCAAGAATTAGCAACAAGGTATCTGGTGGTACCATTGCATTCTTTGCATCTTAAAATTATATTTGTATCAACCCCCCTCCCAAATAAATAAAATGTACAATATAAAAAATTAGAATAAGAAAAGGTTCATAAATTAATTATTAGGTTTTGGAATTCTTGAATGATATATTGTGATATATGAGCTCAAAAGATCTCCTGGCTAACATTTTTATAATCTCACATAATATTTGGCAATGCAGTCAAATTTTGTCTGTTTGTGAATGAACTAAGTGGAGTAGGTAGAATTCGAATAGATTTCTAGCCACTGTCTATGGTATTGAATAATATCACATAACTTACAAAATGGATCTCCATCCATGGACTAAGCTCTGATTACAATGATAATTTTTTCAACCAATCTTCACCCTGCAGTGGATTGATTTGGGAAGCTGATGATAATGATAATTTATTAATATATGTAGACACAGTTACAGGGAAGATACATTACTAAAAATAGGAAATGCTGGGAAAATAATAAAATAGCACTATTAAAGTTAAGTTATAGTTTCACTAATTTTTGTCTATCAAAAATTCATAGCATTTTATGTGCCTTTTCCAAAAGTGCAAGTGATTTTTTTAGTATTTTGAAAATGCACAATTTGAGTTCTACTAAAAAAAAACCACTAACACTAATAAAAAACACTGGTGATGTTACCTATTTTGGGTAATGAAACATCAGCAAGAAAACAACCAAGCTCAGAGAGTATCAGAGACTCTCAAACTCTAATATTTAACATTGCTTGCATGGCAATAAAAAGCCTCTAGCAAACAATTTGTACAGATACACTAGTTGGGGGAAGGGGACAATATTTTGTATTTGTATTTATTTGTATTTGTATTTATACATAAATAAATACATACATCTGTTTATATGTGTATTCTAAGACAAAAACGGAGAGATTTGTAGATGTTGTTGGACTAATTCCTATCAACTTCAGCCATTCAGTAGAAACAGTAATGGAAATTTCTATGCAGATTCTCAGTCATCCAGGTCATGGTTGTCCCAAAGGTGCTTTTTCAAGAGGCAACTAGACTTTCTGGTTTTTCTTTGAAGATGTTTTGCTTCTCATCCAAGAAGCTTCAGTGATGAAGAAGCTTCTTGGATGAGAAATGAAACTTCTTCAAAGAAAAACAAGAAAGCCCAGCTGCTTCTTCAAAAAGCACCTTTGGGACAATAATGGAAATTGTATTCTGACAACAATCATAGGGCTACAGGGTCACAAGTCTTCCTGAGTTTAAGATTGGGGCCAGTTAGATGCCCTTTCAATCACTGAAGGAAATAGTTCAACAGAACAGCAATATATCCCTGGGGAAATTTTCTGCAGATTCTTCCTTACATTTGCATCATCAATGCTATCAACATGTTTAAAACCAGGGAGACTGCTACTGCCCCAGAAGCAATACAGCTTGCCTCTTTGAAATTGATTTGCCTTTTATAGTCTCCATCAACTTCAGTTAACCAGGTTGTTAGAAAGTTCATTTCGATTAAGGTGAGTTGAGAAGAAAAAGAAATGTCCAAATGCTAAGCACTTTCTTTTCTTTGAGTAGGAAGTTACCTGCCTGAAGAACCAAGCCTCTGGAGATGTCAGTGTGGAAGTGAATGCCTGTCCTGGACCAGATCTTAAGAAAATCCTGGAGGAGATGAGATGCAAATATGAATCAATGATTGAAGGAAACCGCAAGGAAGTAGAAGCATGGTATGAATCCAAGGTAAGTGAAAGGTTAAAGTTAAGAAAAAACTGGAACATATCAGGTGTCCTTGACCAACTCTCAAATTCACCAAATAGCATGGGAATTGAATCCCAATCTCTGAGGTTATGTAAGAGGTATTGTTTTGTAGATTTTTTTGGAGTGGGCTGTAATAATAATACAAGTTTTTGATTACTCTGCTGAGTCTTAATTGGAGAAAGATGGTTCTGTAAATGAATCCATGAAAGGCTTCATAGGTCATAACCAGCACTTTGAATTGCATCTGGAAACCAATAGTAAATAATGTAACTAGAAAAGTAGAGGTATCAACAAGTCTTACCAAGATAAGCCATACCTTGATAAGATGCAGTTTTCAAGTGGTCTTTAAATACAGAAAACACACCACCAGAAGTCCAAATAGGAGGTTATAAGGACTCCCAGATTGTAAACCAATTCTATTTTGGAAGTACAACCCCATCAAAACAGAAAATCTCTGGAAATGATTAAGCCACTATAGTTGAAACTGAACTTTTTCTTCCCCATCCAAACTCTTACAGCTTACCGATGATCATGATAGATAGATAATAGACAGTCAGTCATCAGTCAGTCAGTCAGTCAAATTTTCCTTGGAATTTTTGTGTCAAACTTTCTTTGGTAGGATTAACCTGAGAGTTAACCTGTATATATTGCTCAGCCATGTATCTCTCTTAATTTTATGTCCTCCAGATTGAGGAGGTAAATCGTGATGTCTGTACCAGCAGTCAGGAGATTGAAGAAAGCAACAACAAAGTCACTGAATTAAGACGCCAACTACAAGCCCTGGAGATTGAATATGATGCCCAGTGCAGCTTGGTAAGAGACCATAAGAATTGGAGGCATTTGGGTGGCATAAACTGCAGCAGACAGAGCATTGCTGCATCATGTATATGCAAAGCCCACTTTATGTTAATCATTCTCTCTCTCGTCCCAGGATGTGGGACCTAATCCCCAGGCTCTGGACTAAAACTAGATTCTCAAGTATGCAGCCTTGACCTGCCAGGGAAAAAAAGAGAGACATAAATGCAATAACCCGTAAATTATTAACCAAATGAACCATCATTTCATTTCTGCTAAAATGGAGAAAGAGGGGGGGGGGATGATGGAAGCAGAAACGGGAGATTGCAGATATGATCACGATTAAAGTAGTTGCTAGATTGTATACATTACGTGATTATTTTAAAAAGCCCCTCGGCTCTCTTTGATCCTTTAAGAACCAGGTTAAACCTTCCACTCAGCTTCATTTTGTACTTTTGCAAACTCTCAACACCCCATTAAACCCCAACCCCCTCTTTTAAACAATGATTGTGTCCTCTTCCACTTGTCAGAGGGACACCCTGGAAGCTTCCCTGGGTGAAACTGAGCTTCGCTATAACAGTCACTTGGCTGAGCTCCAGGAGCGCATCTCCTGTCTGGAGCAGCAGTTGGCAGAACTGCGGTCAGAGATGGAATGCCAGAACCATGACTACACAGAGCTCCTGGATGTCAAAAGCCGCTTGGAGAAAGAGATTGCCACCTACCGCGGCTTGCTGGAAGGGGGACAACATGACATTGTGTAAGTAGCATCTAGAAATGATGGGGTTCCCAATAAACCCTTGAGTGGAAGTTTCAGTTAAAATAAAATAGGAGACTAACCCAGATGATTGGGACTTGGTGAATTGTGGAGACTTAGTGCTGCACTGCAGGATCCAATTTGGGTCAATCACCAGGAACAGAGGTTTAGTCATCTAAGCTTTTAGATTCATGCTGGAGCCTATTTTCAGGCTCCAGCAACTTCTTTCTAGCAGAGAGGTTCCCTGAAGGTGACCTCTAGCATGAGTCTGAAAACTTGGATGACTAAACCTCTGGTCTCGGTGATTGACCTAGGTTGGATCCTACAGATTATCCTGGCACATGTGTATTCACACTTGGTATTCTTTATGTAGAAATGCTAGTACAGGGTGACCTATGAACTGGGAAATTTCATTTGTACTATACCAAAAATTAACATTCTTCCAAATTACACAAATGGAGGGCCAGGGCACATATGGCCATCAAAACCAGGGAGTGTGGTCTCCAAGGTTATGCCAAAAATTGCTGCTGAATACCTTGAAGGATTTAGATATAGTTTTAAATACCGTCAGGATCACATTTAAATAACTTGTTTAAATGTGATCCTTATTCCTTCTTTTTCTTGGCTCCAGATGCTTTTGGAGTATGGTCTCCTCATCTGTACTCTTTACAGGGGTCAATGTGGTTCTTACTCTACAATCTAGAATAGGGAAATTACCTTCTTTTAAAGTTTGGAAATGTTTTCTGAGATAATGAATGACTGGTGCCTGACAATATTATTATGTCATTAGGCTGGCAGACAGGTTAGATATAGAAAATGTATAGATTCCAATCAGCAGGATTGACAAGGGGACCTCCTAAAATCAAGATGATGCTCACATAGTCACATCCAGTTTTTAACCAGTTTTTTCTACTATATATGTATATTGGACAGCCCATTTCTTCTTAAGCCATCTAACCTGCTTGATTTTTGTGATATTGAAAGCATTGCTCAGTCTTTGTGAAAGAGCAGAACATTCTACTAGCAGCTTAGAACGTTCTGTTTTAATTGGTAATCCTTATCTTGCCATTATTATCTTTATTTCCATTCACCGAGGTCCCTGCCTTCCTCCACAGTAATGGGTAACAAAGCCGAACAGACTCTATACAGTTTGAAACTACCCTTGGATACTGTTAAATTAGAGAAAAATAGTGCTTTAACATGGGTACTCCTAAGAACCTAATGGATAGGTTTGAGAAAAGGTGAAGGCAGCATCAAGGGAACACAGTAAAAATATGTTTCCAGGGCATGTTTGCAAGTGATTAGGGGCAAGTGGAAAGGCCTCAAAATACTACTGGGAGATTATATGGTCTCTGACAAGATCTATCTGACAAGGAAGCTGCAATAGTAGATTTGCCTTGGGAAAGGGTTTGAACTAATCAATCTCCAAGACATCTACCAGCCCTTACCATCTATATTTCTTTGATTCCATTTTGAATTTCTGGCATAATGGATCCAACTAGAGATGAATGCTAAATTTACAGGTGTTGCTTTGAAACATGATTCTGTATATTTTGCTTCTATTCCTTGTACAAGTGTCCTTAGACAAAATTCCAAAATGAAAATGAAGTTTTCAGTAGGCTGCAAGGCAAATTTTGTAAACTGGAATTGTTAGTTCACTTAAGTTTCTGTAGCAAGAAAAGAAGAATGTACTTTGAGCTCATTCTCTTTTAGTGGATGCCAAGAAGTTCAGGAAATTCTTACTTTCACCTAATGATCTCTCTAATTAGATGTGAAAACAGCAGATAGTCAAGACATTGGTTGGGTGACTTTTTGCTGAATATTGGTTTCTAGTGAATGCTTTGTTTTTAAGTTAATTTCCTTTTTTTCTTTCCCCTCCCTACAGTGGTGGGGGTGGAGTCAATAGAAGCAGCAGTACATCAGGTGCAAGATCCAATGAAGCTCGGACATCCCACACTTATGTGACCCATTCATGCCATGCAGCCCATATGCATCATTAGATCACATGAATATGAGGTCAGAAGCATTTTTTTTCTTGTTTGGAAAAAGGGTGAAAACTTTGGGATTTTGTCATCTATGTCATGTGCTGGGACAAATGTCCAGGAGCTTCTAGGTCAAGACCTGAATAAAATTTCAGAGAGGAAACCTCAAGAAATTTGAGCTGTAGGTTATATAAGAATATACAGTTGAAAGACCAGAACTGGATACAATAATTCATAACTATAATCTCTGACACACCTTGTTGAATTAAATACAGCACTGTATAGGTATTCCTCAACTTACAATCACAACTTACAAGCCGCCAGGAGTCCTACGGGATTGGGCGGCATATAAATGTTATTAAACTTGCAAACTTACATTTAACAACCATTTGAAGTTATGATGGCACTGACAAAAATTACTTCTATGTAACTTCTATGAAAAAATTATATATATATATATATATATATATATATATATATATATATATATATATATATATATATATATGTCTCTAGTTGTTCGGGTTTTCTCCCGCGTAGAATTGGAGATGTCTTGGCGACGTTTCGACGAAGTCACATTCGTCATCTTCAGGCTGCTGCTGACTACTTCAGGTTTGGTGTTTCCAGGAGTACTGGAAACACCAAACCTGAAGTAGTCAGCAGCAGCCTGAAGATGACGAATGTGACTTCGTCGAAACGTCGCCAAGACATCTCCAATTCTACGCGGGAGAAAACCCGAACAACTAGAGACCTACATACTAACACCCGCGAAAACCTCAGAAAACATATATATATATATGTATATATATATGTATGTATGTATGTATGTATGTATGTATGTATGTATGTATGTATGTATATATATATGTATGTATGTATGTATGTATGTATGTATGTATGTATGTATACGTATACGTATACGTATACGTATACATATACATACATACATACATACATACATACATATAAATTAAAAAAACAGAGTCATAAGAATGACTAAAAAAATATTATGGTTAAACACAATTATTTTTTAAGCCCTTAATCAACTCCAGCTATGACAATAGCAGCATTACTAAAAAAGCCTTATGGAAAGAGTTCCATAAATAGATGTGCCTATGGGACATAAGAGAAAGGTCTGTAGGGTGAATGGAATGAGGTGGCATTGACATACACCTCCTTTCTCCTTCCTGGGTGTACTCCACTCTAGCTTTTTGGATATCTTAAAACTCCCATCTGTTTGTAACATTATCTTTCACTGAACTGAATGACCACTGATGGAAAATATACTGGCTATGAAAACACTCTCTTGAGTAAATTTTCTGAAACATATCAAGAGCAAGGAAGACAGTATTTGAAAACAGTTTTCTTTAGTCCCCCAACTTCAACCCAGCCACACCCAGTTGAGTCTTTTTGTATGAGTTTCCAAAATATATTGCATGTTACTTAAACTGTCTGAAATTTTCTATTGGTTTGAGCACTTATGTAGAATACCACTGGAATATCTTTCTTTCTAGTAATTTCATCTTGTTTCTCTTTATCTTCAGACAACTGCAGGAGAAGGGACAGAGGATCCCTTGCCCTCAATGAAGCATTCCTGATAGTTCTTCCAACGTTCTGTTGCTTTACTATCCCATGGTATTTTCAAAGCGGATGTGGGGGCATCCACTCCACTATTTCCTGCTGAGTCTTTCCCATTTTTCTGCAACATAGCATTGTTTTTTACCTAATAAGTATCAGTGCCGTGGTTGCCTATCCTCTGACCACTGAAAACAACAAAAATGTCCAAAATAAATCTGCTTTGCTCTTATTGACATCAAAGGCCTGTGTGTATTAGATGTGTCTTTTCTTTTCAAAAGTAAAATGCGTTAGCAAGGCCAACCACCAAGTCACCTTAAGAAAAGAAAGTAGCCTAAGACTTTCATAGCATATCAGTTCCTTGATTAAGAGTAACAAAAAGATATAAATTGAAATATATTTGCACCTATACAAAATGTATGGATATTTGTCTTTAAATTAACGAGAAACTTAGAAGACTACAAATGTCTATTAATATAGCACAGAATGCCATAATACAATCAATTGGTTTCCCTGCATATAGTCACTGTGTTTCCAGAACTGGGAAACAGGACTTATCTTTTATACTAGACTGATACTCAAAGTAAGTCTTCCAGGCAGAAATCCAAGGATATGGCCCTTGATAAATTAGTTTTGCTACAGATACTAAAAAAAACTGTTAGTGAAGAAATCTAGCAAGTGCAAAGTCTATTGTACAAATCATGTACATAGTAGAAGGTAGGTTCAAGACTCATGTCTTTTTCTACTATCCATACAGTAGATGGGGTTGAGAGCTGCCTTTTTTTATGGGAAAAGAAGTTGAAACCTAGTTATTGTTACTATAAAGATTCATTCTGGTCTCAGGATCTTTGTCCTATCTTACTTTCACACTATTCTAGCTGAAATACTGATCCTCAGGCCCTGGGTTTGTAGTTCATAGATGCCTGGTGAAAACAGGGAAGTCTGTTAGCTTCTGGTTTCTGCAAAGTTATCACTTCCTGACTTGTCATCCTTTTTAAAAAAACTGGCTAAAAACAAATGTACAATAGCCATATTGGAGTCAACACTACAACAAATGCAACAAACTGCACTTATCACTCCTTCCTTTTTTTCCTGTTTCACACCACTACCTCCTAAAATGTGCAGAGTAACAGATTTTCAGATTTTGTTTAAAAGGACACTAAGATTTTGTGCTAGCAGCAGGAAAAGAGAGCTAATATTTAGTTAACCATCTGGTCTATGTTCCCTTGGAGATACTGTATCTAAAATTAACCCACCTACTTGCTATGTTTCCGCTGACTGGGTTTAGTTGTTCAAAAAGGTCTGTTACCTCCATCTAGTTAAGCCTGTGGTGCAAACAGAGCCTAATAATTGACTATAATCTTGACTTAATCCCATTGATTACACTGATTGAATATAGATCCAATGTATTGACTTATTCAGCTTTTACCTAGAAGAAATTGTTAGGTGCATTTTCCCAAATGAGCAGAATGAATTTTTGGAATACATCTTTAATTGCTCGATTCCTCATGTCTAGATATAAGTTAAAGCCAACAATATGAAGATGGGAACTAAAACTGGGGTTTCCCAATGTTTCCATGACTCCATAAATAACAAAAGAAAATAAAAAAAACCCTGATTATTAGGGGCAATGTAACTCTCAGTCCCAATCTTAGGGGTTCAACATTCTTAGTCCACATTTTTGGGGACCAACATTGGAAATATTTTAGTGCACGCATTCTTCATTTGTGTTTTGATTCACAAATAGTAATTTACATTTCTTGAGAGTGCAAACAAAATCAGACTACAAAAATTGGATTACCAGTAGATGGCAACAAAGAATTAGAACTTTATGAGTCTGATGCCATTTAGTGGTCATCTGCATTTTTGCAATATAACTATAATAGCCTTTAGGAAAACATCTACATGAATTTTCATGTGGACTCCTAGAAAGAAATCAGAAACTGATGATGAAAAGGAAGAAGGAAGGAAGGAAGGAAGGGAAGTTGAGCAAAATCCAAAATGACAGTCATCTTATTCTAGTTTCTTAACTGCTTACTAAACCAAGAAACCAAACACAATAGATCTTGTTTCTTTCATAGTGAACATGACATTTTTTGGATTGATTGATTGATGAATGGATGGATGAAAAGAAACTATTCTGTACATTAATAGCAGCCATAGATATAGGGAGTTTGAAGGACTGAGAAAACGGTCACAAAACATATAACTATGTACATCCAAAGCAGGCAGCAGAAAATTTTATAGAAATCGCTTCAAAATTGGAGAACAAAATGGCAAATGTAGTTCAAGATAAATATGAAATAATGTAATTTGAAGCAAAACATTATGTACATTTACATATCTCTATTTTCATGTATTTGCTGAGATGACAGAATCTTGTGGCATAGGTGGCTTATTCAGTACAAATGTTGACCAATATATCATTTCAGTGAAAAGGCAAAGTCAGTGCTGAGACTCCATGACGTTCACAGGGGGAAAGTCAAAATCTAGATGATGAGAGGTATGGTCACAGCCACAGCTCTGCCCCTTTTGTGTACTTGTATGATGCTGGTTAAGTAGAGTAGCCAGCAAATTATGATTTCCCCTAAGGATATTGTTGTAGGGAATCATGAAAGGAAGATTAAAAAAAAATAAAACTAACCATTATTCTATCTTGTTCTATTTCTGGTACTTGCTGCGGAAATTTCAACAATCTTGGAGGCAACAGAAAGTTGTATAGACCAATACTTTACCATGAAACAACAGCTTTTCAAGATTGAGTAGAAGGGATAATGGATAATGAAGCTGAGTGATCCCAGTCATGGCCTTCATGTATAGATGGAGAGGATTTGTTGGTTGGGTGCAGCTTATAGGCATAGAATTCACTCAAAAAATATAACTGCAATCTGAAATTTTAAAAAATAGTTTTAACTTTTATGAAGTTATGGTGCTTCAGAAGTCTGATGCATCCTTTTCAGACAAACTGGTTCACAACTATAACATTAGTAATTAAAACTCATCTCGAGGCTACGCTGAAATAAATTTTCCTGCAATTAACATGCTTCACTTATGACTATTTATCAGAACCTTTCCATTTTAATTATGAAAAAGGCAAACAAAAATAGACAGTTAATTTGCACAGCATTAAAATGCTATATTTTAGCATATCACATGAAGGAAGCAGAATAGTTTACAGGTTATTCAAATCCTTCTAGCTACTGAATAATCAAATCACTTTGTTTGCAATAAAGGCTTTGCTGACCAAACCTGAAAGGTAATTTAGTCAATTCTGGAAAATACTGACGTGTCAGCTGCCTGACAAAGCACATTTAATAAGCATTGCAAAATGACATTCTTCATTCACCCTAAATTTAGGTCATCAACTTGCCTGCATTTCAACAAGCGTGGGCAACCTCCAAGGATTCAAGCAGCTCCAAACAAGACATCCTCATGAAACTGATTCAGCAAGATAAATATCAGCATGTCGTTGTCATCATCATCATCATCATCATCATCATCATCATCATCATCATCATTGTCATCATTATCATCCCTCCCATTTGTTATGGGCCATAGATGCATATAAATTAATGTGTACCCCTTATTCTCATCTCTCCTCAGGTATCCAGAAAATAGGAAAGTAATCAGCATCACACTTGAAAGCACAGTTTCCAATGGATAAAGTTTACAATGACACAAGAAAATCAAAGAATCTTAGCTTTGGAGCTCATATATCATTCTATGCCAATGAAAAAGAGGTCAAGTGGGAAAAACAAGATATTCTTATGACTTTGGAGAATGTTTGGAAAAAATCAAGGCTTGTTCCAGCTTAACAGAAAACACTTCCTATCACAGACTACTAAATAGTATGAGATTTGCATATTTTGGCTTTATATTACAGTTTAAGATATAAGATGTCTTCCCAAATTTCAAAAGTCTGAGGTGTGTAAAATATTTGGAGCTGCTTGAATCCTTGGAGGTTACCCACGCTTGTTGAAATGGATCTAGAGTGAAGATTACAGGAATTATGGGATCAGAAGTAGCTCTAGTACAGAAGTTGATAGCTTCTGAATGAAGACCATCAGAATATAAAGCTAAGGAGCTTGACAAAGTAAAATTCATAGGTACTTTAATATACTACTGGATAAGGCATAGTTTTATTGGTCAGAATAACATACCACAAACTGATCAAAAAACTTCCTTGCCTTCTACTTCCTATACAGCCAGAGATAGTTAAACACCAAGTGAAAAGGCATAGATAATTGATTTACTTTGATCTCAAACATTTTTCCCCAAGGCAAATGTCAAGAGGACCCTTCCCCAGTGCATGTAAAAACGCTAACTGGACCAGCAGTTTAACTTTTTTTCAACATTGGGATCAGAAGACATCCTTCCCTGCATCAGATAACTGGTGGTAGTTTAGGAGGTTCCAGGTCAATGGAATGGGTCCCATCTTCTCTTATTTTACCTCCCAAAATTTGTCAGCTGAAACAATTGACTCACTTGATTTAAAGGCAGGGATAGCACTGCATGCTTTAGTTCAGAAAGATGATTAACCTCAAGTTATGGGCTCAGAAGCATTACTAAATACAGCTAAGATTCTTATCTCTAATAGCATACAAAATTATACATATCATGAAAAGACATACACCCAAAGCAAAACAAAATTCCACACTATATAATTAAGTCTTCACATTTATAATTCTGCTCCTTTTCACATCAGTTTCATTTCCATAGAGTTGGGTCATCCATGAGTCATCCATGACCAAAGCTGCCTATTGGCCCCTAAGGCCAATAAAACCAATATAAAGTAAAAATTGATATTTTTTTTGCAATGCACCTTTCATTTTTTTAAAAATGAGCACTACACTGCTCAAATGATCAAAAAGGAATATCTTTCAACAAAGCAGATGAAAAACAAAGGGGAAGAAGAAGGACAAACAATTCTGTTCTGCTTTCAGTTATTATCTGTGTTAGCTATGACTGTTGAAGGAAAAACATACTCTAGAATAGTGATGGCTATTTCCTTTTTATCCTTGTGTGCCAAAATTGTGTGTGTGTGCCAAAATTGTGTGTGTGTGCCTGCGCCCACAATGCAATGCGCCCCACCAACTACGGATGTGTGTGCAACCCCCACATATGCACACATCACCCTCCAAGCACGCATGCGCAACCCCCCCCCCCCACTCTGCCTCCTGCACCATAGCTGGGTGGGATGTTTTTACATTTATTCACTGCCTGATTCCTGGTGACTATGGGCAGAGAGAAATGTTTTGAAGCACTTCCCTTTGGATGCATGAAAATGTTTGGCAATTTCGTTTTGTCCATTTGGAAGATATCCATTTGTATATCTAGCCAGAATATGAAAACACTCTGACAATGAGAGAAAAACTGTGCGAAGTATGAATTATAACATGAGGCATGTTGGTTAATAGTATTTGACAATTTAAAGTTTATTAAAGAAACATTGAACAACCACATTATTAAACATTTCAAAAGTTGCAGCCATAAGTATTTCCATGTTTTGGCTATGCAGTCTGGACTATAATGAATACATGAATTAACTGAACCTACAATATAGAATTAATTTAATGGCTCTCTCTGTATACTCTACATACCAAACAAATTAAAAAACCACCTTATTTTTTCCGCTGTGTTAATTTCTAGCTTGCATTATCTTCCTGCACACATTAGAGTCATGGAAAAAGTCTTCATCAGAGGATGCCTGCTAGGCAATATGCAAATCATGCAAGTTAAGATGACAAACAACAAGATAAAAGCATTGTTGAACAAGCTTTGCCCAAGCTTTGCTAGTCATATCCTGCAAGTAGAAGACACTGCAAAGTATTGCCGGGCAGATACTCATTTTCACGGTTTCAACCAAGGTCCTTTTCTGGTCTTCCAGACCTTATGCTATTTATGTGAATTTGGCCAGTCACTTGCTCTATCTTAGTCCTAAAGATGGCAATGGCAACCACTTCTGAAAAAACATTCCCAAGAAAACGTCATAGACTTGTCCATATAGTTACCAGAAATCTGAAAGTAATATTCATCAAGGAAAACTATCTTATTTAAAATGCAAAATATTGAGTAAATTCCTTTTGTTAAAAAAAAGAGAGAGGGGAACTACGGATCATGATCGGGGCTAAATTGAGAGGATAGGAGATGAAGGTTGCAGAATTTGTCAAAGAATCTCTATCTTTCCATCACTACCATCTCTGGTATTTTCTGATGACATTGACAGCCAAATCAAATCAACCCAGTTTTTATTGTTCAGCTAATAATGAACAATAAAAACTGTCCCAGAATTTTCAGTTAGTTTAATACAATAACTGGTTAATCAGAAATGTTGCAACACACAGGGTGTTGCCTCAGAAATGGCACTCTGTGGATGGCCTGAGAATGGGATAAGGAAAACTTGGCTCACCCAAATGAACATATTAACAATTTTTCTCTGGACTAGGGAGCTTGCACAGAAAACCTGGAATCTGGAAATTCCTGTTGGGATTTTCTGTTGGATTTTCTTTTTTGGCAAGCTGCCTTTAGGATGTTTGATTTCAATAGTAAAGAAACAGCAAAGATACCTTATACACAGAAATGGAAGAAGAAAATACTAGTAGGATAGAGTAAGATAGAGAATGAGGTAAGTGGGAGGGAAAAGAGAGGAAGAACATTTTGGTCAGGTCTTTGCTGGCAACAAAATGCTATAGTAGTTGGATCTTACTTGATTATATTTTTTGCCAGATAATTATTATATTTTTAAGGGCAGAATGTGAAGGAGTACAAGAAAAGCAAAAAGGAGAACTATTTAAATAAGTAGGTAGGTACAAATACTAAGTGGATGAATGGATGGATAAATAAGTAAATAGATGTATAGATAAATAGAGAAGTGCAGGAAAAGGAAGAGGCCATGAAAAGGAAACATGGGTAAAATGGTATTTATAAAAGGCTTGAGACCTGATAATGGATATAATATTATAATTTGGGAGTTAATGTGGCCTTTAAGTGACAATGTTTTATTTCCAAGAACAACAATCCTAGAGAATAGGAACCTGGAAGTATCATGTAGGCCCAATGGTTTCCTGTAAACAGTTAGGCAATTCCACTAGTGATGTGGCTTACTGCAAAGAAAGACATTATGTGAGTGCCTGTCCTTTCATACAGCCACTCCTCTACACCAATTATAATTCCCAGACTCTCCCTTCCTTGCCCAGAGGATCTTTTCATCCATAATTTCATTTTAATGCTGGCTGATCTTTGCTGAGTTTGTATTAGTGAATGGTTTGAGTATTTTCCTAAGGGAGCGACAAAGCTCAGGAATTGTCTGTACTGCAAAGTTTCTGCTCCTGCATTGATTTCCTTGTAGGATCTTTTTAAAACTACCAGGCGCTTTTAGTGCTTCAGACAATCAAGCAGCTGAACAGCACTTGAAGTATCTTGGTACTTCATGAAATATATTTTATTAGCAAACTATTAACATCAAGCAAGTGCTGCGCAACTTAGAGCAATAGTCAAGGACAGTTAATTTAGAAAAAGAAAAGGAAAATAAGAAAGTGCAAAGTTTCTGATAGAAGGGGTTTCCTCCCAATTCAAGGTGTAAAAAGAGCAAGTTTTTCTAGAAGCCATGCACATGTCTATCTTTGTATTTCAAATGTTAATATGAAAAGAGAATAAAAAAGACTTGAGTCTTGATGGCAAGTCCCAACCTTAAAAGAATACAAACAATAATCTGAACACCATTGCTGTAGTAACTATATTAACTTGAACCTCAACCAACTGGGTGTCAGGGTATACAAATTGAGAAATATGATCCCGGTGCCTAAGACCAACTCTTTGTCTGCTGAGGGTTTTTAGACATTGTTCATTCATACGTGATGGAAAATCATATTTCCTACATTCAGCATGCTAAAAGCATGGGTTGGATTGTGTTACTGGAGAGTTGGATCATTGCAATTGTTCAAAAATAGCCCTTAAAAAAGCAAACTGAGAAGCATTCCAGATTTCAGCATCTGGTACACATGTTTTGCTATGATGACATATATTACACTTTTGGTTAGATACAGTATATGTATGCATGAATTCTTACAAATGTCTGCCAGTGTAATTTTATTTTGCAAATTATTGTTTATGTCCATGATTTTTGGTGATGCATTTCCTTCTTTGGTTAGGCAGAAGTAGCCATTTCTATCGATTCAAAAAGTGGCTGAACTTTTTGAAAGGGGAGGGGGGAAACAAGTAGAAGAATGTGCAAAAGACACTGCTGAAAGCACCAATCCTTGACTTATCACATTACTTAGGAAAGGGTCATCTGCCTTTCAAGGGTGATTAATTGGAACTAAATAGGCTAGTTACATGTTAGTTAGATGTGTTAAATACTGTAGGACTATTGTATCCCATCTATAAAGTGCTTCCTGTGTTGAGAGCTATAAAAAGTGCTTATGAGCACAGCCTAGATTTGCATGTCTTCCATATTCCATACAGCATCAAACATAATGATTTTTTAAATCTACATTAACCTTGCCTATACAAGTACCCATGCCACCCAAGTTGCAGATCATGACTTAACTTTAAAAAAATTTATATCTCCAAACCAAATAACAAGCTGCAATATACAATTTCAGGTTAAATAAACCCTTTCTTCCTTTTTTCTTTGCATCTTGTATATCAAATCGATATAACTGTGCATGATTAAATAAATGAATAGTATAAAACAACAATTACATATATAAAAAACATACTCATAAATATCCCCCAAACTCCCAAATGAAAGCAAGAAATGGAGCCATCTAGCAAAATCTCTAATTCCACGAGAGCCCCATGCCTGGTTACATAACCAGCTCTTGATGGCCTTATGGTAAATCAGAAGGAGTGGCCCCAATTTAACTTCAGCAGTAAGGATGTTCCACAA
Source organism: Thamnophis elegans (assembly GCF_009769535.1). Lineage (NCBI taxonomy): Eukaryota > Metazoa > Chordata > Lepidosauria > Squamata > Natricidae > Thamnophis > Thamnophis elegans. The sequence continues at coordinate 97,895,984 of NC_045558.1, read as the reverse complement.
GGTGCTCAGTCATGGTGCTGGTAAACCATGATCTTAATATTCTCCCAAACTCAGGAAAACAGAAGCAACAATCCTAGGTTCAGTTATTTTCTTCCAGAGGGGTGAAATACAATTGACCAGATGAGTGCCTTCATTTTTGAAGAAGAAACTGCTTTATCTCTGCCCATTACTATGGATTCCTTCCAAATATTCACTGCAGCCTTAGTTACCAAAAGATTGCCCAATCCTACCCCAATGAAATTTCTCCACCTTTGTGAGATTGGTTCTAAATGTGTTCTATAATAGAAAAACACCCAAGGAAACTCATGAGTTACAAATGTTGTGTCTTCCTTGGTAAGAAAAGTATAACCCAAGCATTAGTGATGCCTGAAGAAGATATGGTTGTTGTTGTTGTTTTGCCAATTGAAACTATTTTTTCAATTCCTTATTTTTGCAACCACAGAGTAATTGCCTTCACCTGTTTAGTTTCACTCACACTATAAATTACCTTTCTTTATTCCCATATGGAAACATTAGCCAATAATTTAGCATAGAATCCCCTAAAGGAGTATTAGATCCAATTTAGAAACCAATTACTACCAACAAAGTACAAATGCTTTGGAGGAGAAAATGTCCTGTGCTTCAAGGTATATTTTTAAGAAAAAACCCACGTCTTGAAGGTACATTGGGTGTACCTTAATTTGTTAATTTTGTTACTGTACAATTTTGTGGTACTAGTTTCTAAGCTGCTAAGGATGCTTCAGGTATCTTGGAGGGTGGGGTGGGATAGTCTATAAGTTTCAGTTAGTATTTGAGGTGCTTCACATATTGAGGATTCAAATTTCATGATATTTCAAGCAGCCACGTGAAATCAATGACATTAATGGGGGATTAATATATTCAATTGCTTTCACTGGGGCTTGTTTAAGTATGAGTCACTAAATCAAGATTCAATCAATTTCATTTTTTTCCTGATGTATATCTATGAAACTAAGTTGGTATCCAAAGCAGTATAGCTGGGGCCAATTGTACAAATGCAGTTTCTATCCTTAAGTTTAATCATGTAAGTAGCAGGAGTATAACTATTTGATAGAGCACTGGGATGATGAGGACCTGATGGGGACATGCTATTTTGGAAGTAGTTGGTTGCTTTTCACTGTATTTATTTTTAATATTTTTGTTCTCTCGGTTTTTACCTGTCATTTAGTTATAGTTTTATGGTATTGTAAGTCCCTCAGAATCATTTTGGCTAGTGGGGTAGGTAGCATATAGATTTAACAAACACACAGACACAAACATTGAAGGAGGAAAGATGTATTAATCTATGCTGGCAAAATAATGATGCAAATACTAAAGTATCTTTTCTAACCAACTAATGTTATTAAAGCTCATAAGCTTTCATCAGATGCATCTCATGAACATTTATGTATATTTAATAACAGTGGTCAGAAAAGATTTCTAATTCTATTCTCCATCTGCAATGAAGATGGGGGTAGCTTTTAAAAGTTCCCCATGGCTGTCATTTACATTGCAGAAAATAAAAATATCATTCATGTTATTATTTATGCTTTCCTGCCACTCTTAATGAACCTGAGATTCATTTTTGGAACAATGTTCATCAGGCAGATATGTTGGAAAACTGTTCAGCTGCCAGAAATTTTTCCTTGTGACTTTCATGGTCTGCCAATAGGCTCATGAAAAGGATGGGATTTTTAACTCACTAAAACTAAAAACAATAAATGGGAAAGATTTCTATCATTGTAATCATTATCATTCCTATTGAATTGCCAACTTCAAAATAAATAGGATAAGTTTGTTTAAGATCAAAGATGATGAGATAGGAAGAAGATAAGTGAATTTAAATGCAATGTTACATTGGGTGCTTACAATTTGAGATTTTAAAATGATGATTCATTACACCCTAAACTGAAAGATTATACAACGTAATTATTATTCATATTGAAAATTAGCACAGAACTAAAATACCTCTATCTCAAACAAAAATAGAGATAGAACTATGAGGTCCTTATCTGAAAATCTTGAGGATTGTAAATATGAATAAGAATGTTCTCCAATGTCACAGCATTAAAGATCTGTACAAGTATTGTGTTTTCATATCACAAATTATGTGAACTCATATTGACATGTTTTTAGACATCTTTTAAAAATTCTACCTTACAGTGAGATTTTGCAGTCATTAATATTTCAGTTTTAATGGGTTGCTTTTATTTTATTTTAAAACTATTTTGATTTTTCCTTTTAAATTTTGCTTTGTTTATTGAAATAATGAATTGTTAATTATAGAATACCTCCTAGAAGAGTGAAATACCACAAACATTGGAAGAATTTTGTTAAAAAGTGGAGGGCATATAGAAGCAAGGATTAAAAAAATAACTGCTGTGCCATGGTGTCATCTGATCACTATCTCATTGTGACTTGTCCTGGATGACAAGCGACTGAAAAATATAGTGAAAAGCAAGTACTTGCCTGTGATAGAAAATTGAATGGTGAATTTAAGAGGAAAAAGCCCCCCACCTAATCTACCATCTTTTCCTTGGGTCAGATGTGGTACCTTCAAAGCTAAAATACAACATTCAAAATCCTTCTAAAACTTGTTAAATTTATTTTGGGGTTATTCATTTAAATTTCTTCTAGACTCTACAGAAGATCCTATGCCAGATTCTAACCCAATAGCAGTTTTAAAGGTCGCAGGTTTTAACCTAATACCTAAATTTGACTGGATAAATACATAGACAGTTTCCAATTAACTATTTTAACTCATGTAGTTAATTACATATGAAATTAAAACCTGTTTCTTCTGACCCTGCTTTCTTTCTTTTTACTCATTGGATCCATATAAGACTGGACATCCTCTACTAGAAGAAGAATGGTCTCCCCAGCTATTTCGAAATTAAAATTGGGGAGAGGAAAAAGAAAGGTGGTTTAGGAGAAAAAAATAGTAAGAAGCAATTCTATACTAGCTTTGTTCTTTTCATAAACACATTCATATTTATAATTAATATTTTACTTTTTCAGATGTTCTTGATAAAATTGGATTTTTGCTTTCTCTTCAAGCACTCCACCTCTTAAGGGACCTAAAACTGCAGCTCTCTTCAGCAGATGCTCTGCTGAAGTATCTATTCAGTGTGTATTACAGTTGTCTTATGTTGTCAAGCAAATTTTGTGAATAATTCCAAATGCAGCCTCTCAATAGCTTTATAACAGCCATTAAAATTAACTTATTTAAAATATTGATCCCATGGCTCACAGCCAGGGATTCCAATAAAACATGTTCCTTACTGTTTTCAAATTAAGAGTTATTTCACAATGTCAATTTCTCACTGGATTCAGGTTCAAAACATAAGCACGTACCAGTTTAATAACCAAATGTGCTTGGCAACTTTCAAGATTAGAGACAAAGATTTCTGTTTAATATACCTGGACTTGATTTCAGAGGTGTTATTTGCTTAGCTTCCCAATGAGCCCAAAGAGAAGAAAATTCATAAAGCACTGTAGCAAAATAAAATCAAGATGAAATCAACACAAATGATCCCTAATAATAGTGGGAGATATTTTTGTTGCAGTAGGTTGTAATTATTCCTTTCCCTTGAATATTTTATAGTAATATGATTTTATGACACTTTTCAGTGTAGAGCAAAGAGAATGATTCATTTGATATTGTGGCTGATGTATTTGGGAAAGAAAGCTGCTGACACCTCGCAAAAGCTGAGTGTAGCTGAGATTTCTGAAGGCAAATTTGCCTTCAGAATAATTTTCCTTGGCTAGGGAAAGCCAGATGAGCCAGCCTTATGGAAGAAGAAGTAACACCCTTATGGCAACACCCACACTGCAGAAAGTATAAATAGATACCTGTGTATATGTGTTAGCATCTGCAGTCTATCTTTGCACCAAGCTGTGCATCTTTGGCTTTATTATTATTTTTCTGGCTCTTTGATCTTGCTTCTAAAATTTATTTGAGATGAGTTGCAGGTCCAAACAGACTATGATGTACACCAAGGGGAGAAACTCCAGTAATAGCTGTGGTGGAATAAGGGTAGTTTCAGGAATCTCCGGGAGAGGGGCCTCCTCTGTTGTAAGTAGTGTTGGAGGTGGTGTATCTGGGAGGACCTTTTCCAGTGGAGCTTCCTATGGAGGGGCAAGTTGCACTGATGGTGGCTTTGGAGGAAATATGTTAGGGAGCTACTTGTATGGTTCTGGGGGCACTTTTCGCTTTGGGCAAATTGGTGGTGGCTTTGGCAATGATACTCCCTTGATTTCCTGTGATGAGAAGATGACCATGCAGAATCTCAATGACCGCTTGGCCTCTTACTTGGAGAAAGTGCGACGCCTTGAGGAGGAGAATGCTGAACTTGAAAGCAGAATTAGGCTGTGGTATGACCGACAAGGCCCACCATCTGAGCTAAAGGATTATAGCTCTTATTATCAACAAATTGAAGAGTTAAAGAATCAGGTATGAAATTGTTCCCCTATAATGTACATCTCTATTAATAATCATTCTAGCCATAGAATGCCATAGGTTAGGCATTGATGCTTTGGAATTTAATATAGAAATATATTTTATGTTAACTAGGAACAGAATGGCTATTCGAGGAAGGGGATAGTTGGGGAGTACTACTTGGGAAATGGTTTTTCACCCAGCTAGAGAGTAACAACCATCAAGGATTTTATGAGTGAAGAAAATCATCACCAAGAGGGGAAAGCATAAAATACCCTTCTGGGTAGGGAACACATGGAGACTAGAAAGTAAAACTAAACGCTACATTCAAGTACAATGTTGTGACAATTGAGAAGTTCAAATAACATTATTCTTTCCCTAATGCAGATTGTTTGTGCCTCAGTGGATAATAGTAAGCTAATCCTGGATATTGATAATAACCGCATGACTGCTGATGACTTCAGGTTGAAGTAAGTCCCACTTGAGTCACATAATAATTACAAAAATTACACAGCTTGGAACTGCACACATACTATGCCAATACATAATGACATTCTAGGTCAGGGGTGTCAAACTTGATTTCATTGAGGGCCGCATGAGGGTTGTGTTTGATTTCAGGGGGCTCGGATGGGCCTAGCCAGGGTGGGAATGGTCAGCTCAATGTCACTTGTGTCAGGGGTGCCTGTGGTAGCATGAGTACTCTGCCAGTGAAAAAGGGCTTGCGAGCTCCGCTTTTGGCTGTGATGGCCTCCTACAACCCTCTGCCAGCTAAAATGGAGCTCAGGAGGGCTGCCTATGGCCCTGGCAAACTCTGTTTTCAATTGTGATAGCCTCCCGCAAACATCTGTCAGCAAAAATTTGATATGTATAAAGACCAGCTAAATACCAGCTGTGATTTCACATTATTGTATATACAAATAATTTATTAAATTTGTATGACACATGACTCTGCAATTTTAGCTGGCTCACAACAATCCAACAAGGAAGGTATCAATAAATATAAAAAATATGAATAAAATATAAAAAATAAAGATAAAACATGAAACAAGTGCCTTTTAAACTTTCCTTTTCCCTAGTGGGATAGCTATCAAATATCCACAAATAAGCAGTCCACTCAAGAACAATGCAATGAAGCAAAAGAGGGAATCCTTTGCATACAAATCTATTCCAGAAGTATTGATTCTGGTGACAATCCCTATAGATCTAACAGTGCTCCCTTCCCTTTTGTTACTATGATGCAGGTATGAAACGGAATTGGCTCTTTGCCAAAATGTGGAAGCTGATATCAATGGATTGCGCCAGGTTCTGGATCAACTGACTCTTTGTAGATCTGATTTGGAGGCACAACTTGAATCTCTCCGGGAAGAGCTGTGCTGTATCAAGAAGAACCATGAGGAGGTCAGTTCCCCTTCTCCACATTGCTATTATTCTTTGTAGGAGTGAGACTGGAAAAAAATCCCTATCTTCTGCCTGAGGATGACATCTTTTTGAACTTCATTTGCAGGAAATTAAGAGTCTGAAGAGTCAAACTTGTGGTGATGTTAGTGTGGAAGTTAACTCTTCCCCAGGTCCAGATCTGAAGAAAGTTCTGGAAGAAATGAGATGTCAGTATGAAACCATGATTGAAAACAACCGCAAAGAAGTTGAGCAGTGGTATGAACGCAAGGTATGTTGCAGGGGTGAAATTCAGCAGGTTCTGACAGGTTCTGGAGAATCAGTAGTGGAAATTTTGAGTAGTTCGGAGAACCAGCAAATATACCACCTCTGGCTGGCCCCAGAATAGGGTGGGAATGGAGATTTTGCAATATCCTTCCCCCAGGAATGGGGAGGGAATTGGATTTTGCAGTATCCTTCCCCTAGAATGGGGTGGGAATGGAGATTTTGCAGTATCCTTCCCCCAGGAGTGGGGAGGGAATTGGATTTTGCAGTATCCTTCCCCTAGAATGGGGTGGGAATGGAGATTTTGCAGTATCCTTCCTCTGCCATGCCCACAAAGCCATGCCCACAGAACTAGTAGTAAAAAAATGAATTTCACCACTATTATGTTGTTTCTGATTTCAGTAAAATTTACACAGTCACGTTTACACTGTACAATCTGAGTAGTCATTTCTGGGGGGAACTACCACTTGAGGAGGAAGACTGATTTTTATAACATTTACACTCTCTATTTTCGGTTCAATAAACATACATTTAAGTAATGTCATATATTCATTAGGAAAAAAAACCTGGACCAAATAAATTATGTTCAGGATTTTGCTGTTGAGACTTCAACTTCAAGACTATTTGCCCCCCTTTAGTTTTGAATCAAGCACCTCTTCATACAGAATATTATAAAAGTCGGATATATGTTTCCCTTCCCTTAAGGCGCAGTGCTGACCTGAAATCTGGCCATTTAGGAATAACAATTTATCAGCTCTTCCTCCTATTTATATTATGAAATGGTTTATAGAGGCAATGAGAGAGAATAAGCAAGATAATCCTACTTCACCATTCTGGGATATTGCACTATTTTGGTCTCATTACCATCACTATCACTCACATATCATTCTATTGTTCTTGCTATGAATATAAGTAAGCCTATTTTAATAATTAAAACCTATTATTCCCCCAGCATATTTTAACAAATAACACTTAGATCAGGCTCTTATTCTACTCCTTAAAAATATTTCCCTTTACCAATATTTTAATTTTTCAAAGGTTTAAAATTATCTTGATGTCAGTAGTTTCCTCAGTAAAGAAACTGCTTCTCAATTCCCACATCTTATTTTTAATGTCTTTTCAGATGGAAGAAGTGAATCAGGAGGTCTGCATCAGTAGCAAAGAAGTTGAGGATTGCAACAATCAAGTTGTTGACCTAAAACGTCAGCTGCAAACCTTGGAAATAGATTTGCAGGCTCAGCTTTGCTTGGTAAGCAGCTCTCTTATTTATACAATAGACTTCAATTTCTGATTTGTCTATTGCAAGAACAACCTATTAGCCATAGTAAGTATAAGGTTCATACTGATAGAACAGACTTTTTAATAATTTCTCTACAGTGTCAAAGATTGCAACTTTAGAAAATTATTATTTTAGGTAAACATGCAGATCTGTAGAGCCGGTTAACTCATGAGGCAATTTTACAACATGATGACTATTCCTGTGCCAGCTCTAACCAAGGGGACAGTTGAAGGCAATAAAGTACAGGGTAGATAGAAACAAAGAAAGAGGTAGACTAAGAATTGAGGAACCTGCATCAAAAGGAATATCAAAAGTAACGGATGGGATAGGGAAGGAAAATATTTCTTGTTACACTGTAAGTTATTCTCCATACCATTTGTATACGTAATTGCCAATGACTTCTGTAAAGGGCATTTCCTTTCTTCACATATACAAAAATCAAAGCATTGTTTGTGAAGTATAAGAGATTATCTTCTTCTTTGGAAAAATTCAGCTTGTAGGATACATTCTTGAAATGTTTTAACCTCATTTTTCTATTGATAATCTTCACTTTTTAACTTCTTAAGAGGGAATCACTGCAAGACTCTTTGGGTGAGACCGAATGTCGCTATAATACCCACCTGGCTGAAATACAGAACCAGATCTCTTGTGTGGAACAGCAACTGGCAGAGTTGAGGGCAGAGATGGAGTGCCAGAATCGAGAATACAGAGAACTTCTAGATGTCAAGTGTCGCTTGGAACAGGAGATCCAGACCTACCGCTCCCTGTTAGAAGAAGGGCAGCAAGACATTAGGTAGGCAGATCATGGCAATTGTAAACATTTTTAGATGTTCCAATATTTCTTCTTTCCTACTAGCCCTATAACTCTTCTGAGGCAGGATCAGGTGCACTATTACACTAAGGGAAGCAACTGCCTTCAACAGTCAGCATAGAGTGCAACAGTAATTTATTTAAATTTATTTTTATTTTACTTCCAGAGAGGTGCATGAGAGATTTTATTCCTTATGTATTAGACCAATTTCCTGCCTTTTATTTATCATGGACTTTCTGTAGACAGGGGAGCTATTTGTTGCCCTACAAGGCTAGTTCTGATGAAGATTAACAACTAATTTAAACTGTGAAATGTACATCTGCTCATGGTCACATTTTTAAAAGGGTTATTATATGGATCCCTCAAACAAGATGGTTTTTTAAAAATTTTAGGAAGTACAAAATCTCATAAATTGTCAATTTTGAAAATCAATACTACAGGTTCATTACCAAATACATAAGAACTGAATTTTCTTTTATCAGTTTTATCAGTTTCTCTAGAGGATGAAGATTCCAGTTTATTAGATTAAGTTGCCCTCCCAGTCTATGGTCTTCAGAATCTGCCTCTACATATGCCCAACCCATGAAGGCCACCTTAAAAAAAACATGGGGCACATTACAATGTCATTATACAACTAAAAATGAATTAAAATGGAACTGTCAGATATACACATTAGATACTTCAGAGTTCTGCATTCTTTGGGAATTTGTAGAAGTATACAGCTGTCAAATGTGTAGCCTGGGAAAAGAGATGCGTGACTATATAATCTTTTGGGCCAATTTAGTAGATCTCTTCTTTTGTTCATATAAAATCACTCAAGGAATCCTTGTTCTCATTCTTCTCCTGCCCTGCAATCATATACCATAAAAACAACACAAATAATTTTATTTAACACTATTAATACATATTTAATCATTCATTTGAGGATATTTCCTTTTTTTAACAGTACTCCCAGCAGCACCACTTCTGGAGGGGGACATTCCAAACACTCAGGAGGAGTGAGACTCCTCTCTCATTCTTACAGTAGCTCTAGTTCAAGCCAGGTCTCCCCGTCGGATCTGAAAGGTAAGTGGGGGGGGGGGAATCACAGTGTCCCTATATTAAAGATGGGAAGTAATCCTTAAAACAAACAAATGTTTTGCTATAAATGCAAAATTGAAAAATGAACCTTTCTTGGAAAGACAATACAAGCTATTTTAGCTAAGCTTTGGCCTATTCAATCCTTCTATTGTCCCTACAGATTCTGCAACCATTAATGCAATCATTCTTATTTCATTAATTCTATTAGACTGATATCCAGACCTGTTCCTTTGAGCCCCTGATTAATTCAGGCATAGATTAACCATTGTGGCTCGGTCCCTCATTTACCGAGATTTATTAAGATTGTTCTGTCCCAAATGTATCTGAACTTGTTCTGAGTGAACATGTAACAGCAATGTGTATATACTCATTCCAGTTCCTTGTTTTTACAGCGCATTTATACTTATTCATTAATAAATCTGATCAAATTAATAAATCAGATTAATAAATAATTAATAAACTAGCTTGTATCCCCTGCCATTTTTTTTCATAGTTCAGGAAGGATCTTTTACATTATCTGAACAACTTCCATGTTAAGAGGGCAGGCCATATTTATTAATTTGAGATGTTTTCATTTCTACCCACAAAATTTTCTATTTTTTCTTTCCTTTTTCTAGGATACAGCAGATGAATGAACAATAAGATCTTCAACTAATGTAGGCTTCGCAACTTTATTCTATACTGCACACTGGTTTATAACAGTTAGCAAAAGAGGAATCTTACCTCTAGTTATTGAACACTGTTCATGGCAAATATCCATCAATGGACTGTCTTTTAACTAGCAGATTTATCCTCTTCTCAAGTTTAGATATGGCCAATAACCTGTGCACTAATTTCTGTGGTGTTGCTCTTGGACATTCCGCTGAAAATGGGTTTTCAATAAAACTGTGCTTCTAGCAGATGCAAATCAAACCTATGTCTCTGTGTCATGCACTTATAGATAAGAAGCTCTGTTTGTCCTTTCTGAAACAGATTCCTGTGTAATTGATTATTAAAATGGCAAAACATGATCAATGAAAGTTATCTAAACATTAGAATATTTGCCAGTATTTGCTATTTATTTCTTCGAGAAGAAAGGAATATTAATTCGTGGATTAATTAATCCTGGATAGCTAGTCATTGGGGCCAGGTAACTGTGAACAGCTTTTGGGAAATCAAATATATATTCTAGGAGGGCTCAGTGGGAATATTTACTTCATGTATTCATTATACAAATTTATACAGCCACCCAACTCACATATACGTGACTCTGAGCAGCTTACAACATTGAAAAATCCACCATGTAATAAAAACCCTTAAAATCCACACACAACTCTCAACAAGCAACAACAACACAATCAAATCAGTCAGTTGATCAGCTCCATTTTAATGTGCGGTTCTTAGCCTACTGACAAAGCCACGTTTTTAGGATTTTTTGGGAAGGCAAAGAGGAGGTGGTTGACCATATCTTGGGAATGAGAAGGCCCTTTTCTTGCGGGCCTTCCCTAATCGATGGGACCGGTAACATGCACTGCCTTCCTGTATTGGTGGGCTAAGTGGATATAGTTGGTGGTGGGGGAGAGGTGATCCTTTAAATAACCTGGCCTTCTTATAAAATATAACACTACTTGTGGCAGATGGTTAGGGCTGACATGTCCACATTTCAGATTTCTCACACTCAGGCTATATGGGGTACATTATGGAAAATTTAGCTAGCTATTCACATGGAGACCTTGTGTAAAATCCCCAAGACTAGAGAGGTAAACAATTTAAGATTACTGTACCCCGTGCGGCTCTTAGTTTACTTAGTTTACTTTCAAGATCTCTCTGCAAGGAATCAGAGCTCTAGTAAAGCTCTATTTTTCTGACCTTTTTTTTCCTGCAAGTGTTGAGTCCTGAGTAAGTCCTCAGACTTACGAATGACAGCTCGGCAACAGCCAGGTGCGCCTTAGCCAATCAGGCACGACCTGCAAGTTGCCGGGCTGTCATACGCGTGGCTATTGGTTCTCCTGTCTGACAGCTCTATATAAAAAGCTGTCAGACAGAGAAAGGGTGCCGGTCTACTTCTGTTGTTCGTTCTTGCCTGTAATAAACGTGTTATACTTACGGTTACCTCAGATGCCTCCCACCTGGTTCTTTCCGAGAATCTAACACTTTTTTTCCTGCAATCTGCTGCTTTGAGAAGGAAACAAGTTTCAATAAGCTTTAAAAAAAAGGGAAAAGTGATGCCAGAGAATCAAGAGGTATACCTACCCTGTGATATAACAAAGGAAAAGCATCCAGCCTTTTCGTCTGCGGTTCCTTCCATCATGTAATCAGAACCTCTCATACAATCACTTCTGGATTTGGTCTCACACTTAGCTTGTCAACAATGAGTTATTTTTCCATTGATGTTCTCATGAGAGGCTACCCCTTTCTGTTATAAAGCCCAGGTGACTTTAGCTTCTTTATCAGTCATTTTGAGGGAATGTCATTCTATATTTTGATAACATTTCCTTATTCTAATAATTAGAACTGGAAGGTGCTTTGCTGCTTTGATAAAAATACAGGCACTACTTTGTTTTAGGGCTCAACTTCCTTTGTTTTAGGCCTCTATCATGGCCTAAATGTCCTTGTCTAACTTGATGATTCTGTCATCAAGTGAGGAGACTTTAATCGTTGTTTTCATTATTAAATAATTATTGACCTATGGGGATTTAGTCAATGCCAATGATGATCAAGTTGTGCTCCAGTTGTTTATTGTACCTATTACTATTGATATGTGCCTTTTCTTTCTTTTGTGACAGTTATACTATTTCTATTTGTGGGTGTTTGTATTTTCTTATCGTCTCTACTTCTTTCTTTTCTATTCTGCTGACTCCAGGTATTAATTGTTATTATTACAATAATTTAATTATTATTTATTAAATGTAGACACTTCCTGATCCCAACAATCTTGAACATTTAGAGATAAAAAATGTTAAAATCCCTATAAAAGGAGGTGTCACTGTTCCAGTTAAACAAATCTGTACCATTCACCCCAAAAAGCTGAAAGTCACTGTCCTCATCGAGGACTCTCCAAGCAAAATGGAGATCAACACCAGGTCATCACTGACCATAATTCCATGGTCAGCCCTGAAGCAAACAATCCCCAAGCTACAAAAGAGACATCTCAGAAGCCCCGACATCCACCTACGTGACTACCAGGGGAACCAGGTCCCCATCGTGGGCCAAGTCACATTCCGGGTAAGCCACAAGCAATTCTGCAAAAAACTCCCTGTGACGGTGGTCAGAGACAACCTACAGAGCCTGCTGGGGCTTGATTGGTTCCAAGTTCTGGGAATGGAAGTGACCGGAGTCAACTCCGTGGAGGAGGACGCCACTGAAGCCATCTTTAAGGAGTTCAAGGATGTCTTCGGCACCGGTCTGGGTGAGTACAAAGGAATCCCCATTTCCCTTAGTTTATATACCACAATAGTCCCAATTAGGCTAAAACCCAGAAGAGTACCTTTCACTCTCCATCCAAAAATTGACAAAGAAATCGATAAGCTCGTGAGCCAGGGCATCTTAGAGCCAGTCGATCACGCACGCTGGGAAACGCCAATTGTGACACCTGTCAAGAATGACAAGTTTGTATGCATCTGCACAGACTATAAATGTATAATTAATAAAGCGCTACAACAAAGTGCTTACCCTGTACCTGTTCTACAACACCTATTGCATTCACTCGGCCCAGGAAAAATCTTTACAAAATTAGATATAGGCATACCAACAATTGCCAGTAGATGGTGCTACCGTGGAGGCCCAAACCATTGTGATTCACAGGGGTGCATTCAAATGCAACTGCCTGCAATTTGGCATTAGTATCGCCCCCGGACTGTTCCAAAGTGTCATGGAACGACTTTTGCAGGGGATTCCAGGAGTCATCCCCTATTTTGATGACATCTTGGTATTGGCTACAAATGAAGCAAAACTTGTAAAACACGTACGAACAGTTTTGGCTAGAATCAGAAACAAGGGCCTCCGCCTCAAAAAAGAAAAATGTCGCTTGGATGGAAGGCTGCAAAGATTTTATCAGATTATCCAAAAAGAATCAAGAGAGGGAAAACATGTCCCAAATGCCGAGGGCTGGAGTAGACAACACCTTAGATAAAGCTGAGGCTTTATCAGAAGAGTTTCTGGCTAAGGAAATTACTGAATCCAGCGGCCATGGTGATTTTTGGCCAAGCCGGTAGCCCTGCGTTTCATTTTGTGGTGCACAACTTTCGCAGAAGGAGAGGACAGGGGACGAGGAGGACGTGGACAGGGAGCCTGCCCCCCCAGCTGACGTCGGCCCCCTCAGCCACTTCAGACTTTCAGACTCTCGTATTCTTCTGGACTCCACAGGGAAGAAGAGTGAGAGGCCACCCGGAGTCCTATGGGATTGGGCGACATATAAATTTATTAAAAGTTAAAGTTAAGTTAAGAACCCCCCCCCCTCTCAGACTGTTACCAATTCCACCCACTTCAAAATTGTGCTAACCACTTTTGTGGGTTAAGAATTGCGTTTTACCTTGTGTGCTGAATGTATGTATGTATGAATGTGAGAGAGAATGTTCCCACTTTTTAATTTGATTAATTTTTTATACCATTACTTGTATTTTAATAATTATTGTGGGGTGTGTATGAGGAGAGTGCCTGCTTGTTGTGTATGGAAGGACCGGGTTTGCGAGCTGGAGCCCCCTCCACTGAGTGAAGATGCAGAAGTGGATTGGGGCCCAGATTCACCCCCCCCATCCTGAGATGAATGATGTGCGCGGCCGGTCGGGAAGAATGGGGGCCATGGGAGGGGGAGGGGGGTCTACGGGAATGGGGGAGGGTCGGAGCATGCCGGTTACAACCGGGAGGGGCAGATATGATGGGAGCTGTAGGGCTGGCCATTACCGGGGAAGAAGGACTCGCTACATCACAGTGATTCCTTGTTCCGGCCCTGCTGGCTCAACTCAAAGGCCTGATCAAGGCCCTGGTCTCAGGTTGCTGCTGCTAAATGCCAGGTCTGTAGTAAATAAAGCTCTCCTCGTCCAGGACTTAATATTAGATGGGGAGGCAGACCTGGCATGTATAACTGAAACCTGGCTGGGCCAAGAGGGAGGAGTCCCCTTCTCAGAAATGTGCCCAGATGGTTTCCAGGTGCTCCACCAACTGCGGGATGGGGGAGTGGCAGTTATTATCCAAAGGTCGTTAGCTCCTCGCAGGATCCCTGCCCCAGAGATTGTGGGGTATGAGTCTCTCCTCCTGATGTTGGACCTAGGGGTTCAATTGGGCTTGTTTCTGATGTACCTACCTCCCAGCTGTGTCACAACAGCCCTGCCTGCGCTTCTAGAGGCAGTAGCCAGGTTGGTGGTGGAGTTCCCCAGGCTAATGGTGCTGGGGGATTTTAACTTGCCATCCCTAGGTGAACACTCTGATGGGGGGCAGGAGTTCATGGCTTCCATGACAACATGGACTTGACCCAAGTATTTCAGGGTCCAACCCATAGAGCAGGACACACACTCAATCTTGTATTTCTCTCGGGGCAGTGGAGATGTGATCTTGAATTAAGGGGAATAGAGATCTCACCCTTGTCATGATCAGATCAATTCCTGCTGAGGTTCGACTTTGGGATGCTACTCCCCCATTGCAGGGAGGTGGAGCTGATTAAGTGGTTCTGCCCCAGGCGTCTGATGGACCCGAAAGGGAGCTTGGAGGGATACCTGACTCCCTTGCCCACAATCTGACAGAGTCCTTGGTTGCGGCCTGGAATGCTGCGGCGGCTGAGGCACTAGATCAGATTGCGCCTTTGCGGCCTCTCCGCGGCAGTGGATCCAGGAGGGCCCTTTGGTTTACCGAGGAACTCCGGGAGATGAAATGCCAAAAGAGATGCCTAGAGCGACGCTGGAGGACTAGTAACTCTGAATCTGACCTAACACTATTAAGAGCCTTTATTAGGACTTATTTAGTGGCGATACGGGCGGCAAAATGTGCACATTTTTCTGCTCTTATTGCATCCGCGGAATCTCACCCAGCTGCCCTGTTTAGGGTGACCCGCTCCCTCCTGAAAGGTGAGGAAGCAGGGGAGCCCTTGCAGGGAAGAGCTGAGGAATTTGTTCAGTTTCTGTCAGATAAAATCACTCAGATTCGGGCAGACCTGGACTGTACTTGGGCAGCACCAGTTGAGATGCCGAGGGAGAGTCTTAGTCAGATTTGCTGGGATGAGTTTGAGTTTGTTACCCCTGAGGAAGTGGACAAGGCCATGGGAGCGATGAGTGCCTCCACCTGTTTACCGGACCCGTGTTCCTCCTGGCTGGTCTCGATCAGCAGGGAGGTAACACGAGGCTGGCTCCAGAGGATTATGAATGCATCTTTACAGGAGGGGTCTTTTCCACAGCCATTATAGGAAGCGGTGGTAAGGCCCCTTCTTAAGAAGCCTTCTCTGGACGCAGCCATTCTTAAGAACTATCGTCCGGTTTCCAATCTTCCTTTTTTGGGAAAGGTTGTTGAGAAGGTGGTGGCGTTTCAACTCTGACGGACTTTGAATGAAGCAGATTATCTAGACTCCTTTCAGTCTGGTTTCAAGCCTGGGTACAGCCAGAAACCGCTTTGGTCGCACTGACCGATGACCTCTGGCGGGCCAGGGATAGAGGACATTCCTCTATCCTAGTGCTTCTTGACTTCTCAGCGGCCTTCAATACCATCGACCATGGTATCCTGCAACGGTTGGAGGAGGTGGGAGTGAGAGGCACCATTTTATGGTGGTTCTCCTCTTACCTCTCTGACAGGTCACAGTCAGCATTGGTCAGGGAAAATAGGTTGACCCCTAGACCCCTTAAATGTGGTGTGCCGCAGGGCTTGGTCTTGTCCCTCCTCCTATCTAACATCTACACGAAGCCGCTGGGCGAGATCATTCGACAGCATGGGGTTAAGTATCATCAGTATGCTGATGATACACAATTGTACCTCTCTGCCCCATGCCAGCTCAGCGTAGCGGCAGATGTGATGTGCCGATGCCTGGAAGCTGTC
The DNA here is from genome assembly GCF_009769535.1 of Thamnophis elegans. Taxonomy (NCBI): domain Eukaryota; kingdom Metazoa; phylum Chordata; class Lepidosauria; order Squamata; family Natricidae; genus Thamnophis; species Thamnophis elegans. The sequence goes on along the minus strand of NC_045558.1, from coordinate 97,879,724 downwards.
AGGATCTGGATGGGGGTAAACAAACTCATACTCAATCCCGACAAGACTGAGTGGCTGTGGATGTTGCCCCCGAAGGACAGCCCAGACAGTCCATCCTTGATCCTGGGGGGGGGGGGAAACTTACACCCCTCAGAGAAGGCCCACAATTTGGGAGTCCTCCTGGATTCACAGCTGACACTGGAACACCATTTGTCGGCTGTGACCAGGGAGGCCTTTGCTCAGGTTCTCCTGATGCATCAATTGTGGCCCTACTTGGATCGGGAGGCACTCCAAACGGTCACTCACACTCTAGTCACCTCAAGGCTGCAACACACTCTACATGGGGCTACCCTTGAAAAGTGTTCGGAGACTGCAACTAGTCCAGAATGCAGCCGCACAAGCGATTATGGATGTACCTAGGTACACCCACATCACACCAATCCTCCGCAAGCTGCACTGGCTACCTATTGGTCTCCTTCAGATGCTCCAGGACATTATCCACCACAGAGTGGAAATACAGCCAACTGAGGCTTTGGCTGCAGTAGCCGGAGTAAAGAGATTCCATGAGTATCTCTCATCTATCAGCCAGTGTCTCTCCAATAGCAAGATCTTCTCCAGCCAATTGCCACGCGTTGGATAAATTTACCAAATGTTTTCATAAGCAAATCCAGACAAAGATATTTTGGCACCTTTGGACTCTGAATGTCAGTGATGAAATAATAATGTTGTCCTGGGCTTGTAAAATTTTCCAAATTAACTAATTCTCAAGGGTGGATTTTCCATTCCTCCTGCACTCTGTCTTTTTAAATGAGTCTTCTTTATAGCTCCTCCATGAGTATCTCTATGGCCAGGATTTCGAACTGGTCACAGATCACAAGCATTTGTTAGGTTGCTGGCTAGGGATCGCCCCACTCCGGTATCACTATCTCCCCAGATGACCAGATGGACAATATTTCTAGCACCCTATTCCTACCGCCTCGTCCACTGACCAGGCACCATGTTAGGGCACATGAATGCCTTGAGCCGCTGCCCATTGCCTGAAGTTCTTACTGACCCCACCCCCAAGACATTGGTCCTCCTCATTGACTTCCCGGAAACTGGACCCGTCTCATCCAGTGATGTTGCATGCCACTCTGCAAAGGACCCCATAATAAAGCAAATTTTGAACTGGGTGTGGAGGGGATGGCCCAAGGGGCCTGTTGGGGCTGAATTCAAAATGTACTTTTCCAAGCCGGATGAACTGTCAGTTATTAACAGTTGCTTATTGTGAGGGGACAGGGTAGTCATTCCCAAACAATTGCGCACAACAGTCCTTGAAACACTGCATGTAGGGCATCCTGGGATTGTTAGAATGAAGTCTCTATCAAGGAGTTATGTTTGGAGGCCTAACATAGACAGGGACACACAAGAATGAGTTGCTACATGCACGCCCTGTCAGGAGCTCAGGGAGTCAGACATGCCCTGGTTGCGCCATTCCATCCGGCCTCCAATGGCCAGGCAGAACGAATGGTAAGATCTGCAAAGAGGGCCCTCAATAGGATGGGCCCAGGCGGTTGGCAAACACGAATTGATCACTACTTACTCATTCAACATATCACACACAGTGCTACCACTGGAAAAAGCCCCGCTGAACTCCTCATGGGCGGCCGCCCAAGGTCTCACTTAGACCGACTGCACCCAAATTATTCCACCACAACACCCCCTGACTCCACAAGCAAAGTCAGGTCTTTCACCATAGGAGACTTGGTATACGCACACAACTACACTGGGGGAACGTTGTGGATTCCTGCAACTATAATTGGGATTATCGGCCCTCGATTGTACAGTAGGAATTGGAGAAGGCATATAGACCAACTCTGTAGCCACATGTCTAACTCAGCGCTTAGACAACAAAATATAACTCCTGCACAAACCGAAAGAAGCTATACAAAAAATAACAGTCCCTCCAAACCAAAGGAAAGTCTGATAATATCAGAAGACTTAGCTGACTTCATTGCAGGCCTACAGCGAGCTCTGAGCAAGTCACCGCCAGAAGCTCCAGCTGTGGCCTGTGAAACGTTCCAGGAGTTTCCACCAGGTGAGTCTGCAGGAGCAACAGGTCCATCTGACTTGTGCGAAGGAAACACCAAGACTGAATTGTGCAGGTCAGGCAGAGCTATGCAAAAGCCCGCCTACCTGCATGACTATGTCACGAGTTAGATTGTTCCATCCTAGAGGGGAGGGGTGTTAGATATCCCCCCCTGTTAGCAGACTGCAAGAGGTTTCCACCAAGGTCCTCTGTTCCGGTGGGAACAGAGATTGAATCTCATTGGTCAAGAGGTCTGACAGATCCCTTTAAAAGGGGATGCCTCCCGACCTTTCCTCAGCCGGATGTTTACTTGACTTGCAATAAAGAGCTGTTGTTTACTGAAGCCTTTTGTGCCTCCTTTATCTGATCTAACAAAACCAACAAAAATATATATATATACCGGGGATAGACAAAAATGTAGAGGGAAGAGGAGAATAGTGACAAAAGTCAAAAGAGAGAAAATCAGATGGGAATGAGAAGAAACAAACCCACTTAACTTGAATGTGGAGCATCATTCATGTCTGGCAATGAGCCAGGTCTTCAAGGCACTTCCAAATATCAGCGGGATGGGATCATCCTGATTTTTTTTTGGGGGGGGGAGTGCTTGTTCCAGAAGGAGATGCTGTAGCGGAGAAGGTATGCTACAGAGATCTGGATATATGATCTTGTTTAATCAAAGGACATTGGAGTTTCTCAACTTTGCCAATATAGTTGGCAATATAGTTGTCCAGTAAACTTAAATCAGACCTTATATTTACAAGTAATCCTCAACTTACAACCATTCATTTAGTGACTGTTTAAAGTCACAATGGTGCTGAAAAAAATGACTAATGACTGTTTTTCACAGGACTGTTGCAGCAGCCCCATGATCAAAATTTGGATGCTTTGCAAGTGGTTCATATTTATGATGAATGCGGTGCAGTGGTGAGTTGGTAACCGATTTATTACCGGTTCACTCATGCTCGCGCATGCGAGCAACACATCTGCACATGCACAGAAGTGTCCGGTGGATTGGCAGAGCCTCCCGCCACAGCCATTTCCAGTTCGGCCGAACTGGGCTGTACTGGGAGCAGCCCACCTCTGATTCAATGTCCCAGAATCATGTGATCATGTTTTGCTACCTTCTGTTAAGCAAAGTCAATAGGGGAGCCAGATTTATTTAACAACCATGTTACTAACTTAACAATTTAGTAACTATCTTGGTTAGCAACAGACATTATTGGAAAATAGGCCTCAACAAAGTTATGTTTTGAGGAATAGTACTTTTTTTTGCTGAGAAGTTGGGGGGGGGGCTTGGCTGTCTGCTGTTTTTGGAAATGTGCTGTCAGTGTCTTCTCTGTCTGGCATTAGTTAGGATACAGTCGTAAAACTGCATGTTATACTTCTGTGAAGGTGAAAGGTGGCTTTCCTCAATCTGTGATCAAATAGAGCCAAGTTCTATTTGTTCTTTGAAGAGATTCAGTGCTTTTTTTTCTGTCCCTGAAGAAAATAAGATACTTTAGGAATAGGGAAGGTTGTGAATCATTTGGCAGAAGCCACAGAGTGTAGCCATAATTGGCATGAAATAGCAATGCTTGAAGAGAGGCACAAGGTAATTGTGATATGTGACTTCAGCCACAAATGAAAGATCTGCTATTAGTAGTTGACATAGCAAGGAAGAATCTGTTCTGAGATGGCATTTCTTTTAAGCATAGCTAAACAACTAATAATTGAAAAAGAGACTTTCTCAACATGTTTAACTAATTGTGTGCTTGTCAGAAATGGATTGATTGGCAATTTATGCTTTTTGAAAAGTTTCTGAGTAAACAGAAGGGAGCCATGGCAGGGAATGAAATGAATAACCTCAGTGAAAATATCCATTGTCATCAGAAGGCATCTAGGCCCTTGATAGATATTAGATTGACAACATAATTAAAGGAAACTCAATTATCCCATCTATAGAGAGAGGAAACTGTACGCAGCTCATTGGTAAAAAGCTTGGCACAGTTATTAGAAAATTTGAAAAGAAGAAGGTTTCTATTAAAAAGAAGTTTTATATGAAAATAGCAAACTGAGTCAAAATGGCTGGGAAATTTTTTTGCATGAGACCTCTTTACCCAGTGTCCAATTATCCTGATTTGAAGTCTGCAAAGAGATAGATTCAACTTAAGCCCTGTTGATCTTTATGCAAGGGATTGTGAATACAAGTATGGGTAAAAAGATGTACATGAATAACTGTCGTGACTCCATCTATAATTTGCCTATCCACTTGAGCACTCTTGAAGGAGTCTAAAGGAGCCAATAAACTTCTTCATTTAGAAATTTCTAAAATGGGTTAGAGCCAAGCTCATTAAATGGGTTATTAATGAGCTTGGCTTATGATTATGGAATTAAATAATCTTTGGCTGTATCAGCAACATATTTAAATGCAAATAAGATTGTTTTGGGTGTAGTAATGGCTACTGAACTACAATATCCAGTAGCCATATAAGAGAGTATTCATCTGCTTATTTGGATACTAAAGCGGTATCAAAAGCCCTTGAACAAAATTTAATAAGGATTTTGGATAAATGCTTAACATCTGCTTTTTCTCTTTTCATTTACTAAACATTGCTGCACGTTTTTGACACACCTTAAATATTTGGACTTGTTGCATGGATTATAATCTGCAGAGGGCGCTCATAACTGAGTCTTAAATTCACAACCAAATATACAACCTGTTCTGCTTAGAAAACTTGAAAAAGGTACAGAAAGATTTCTAAAGATACATTTGAGAATATGTCCTAATACATTATGTTCTAAAACATTGGTCTTTTTTCTCTTTGCTTTTTGTATGTCATTCCTTTATATTTTAATGTAGAAAGATAATACGTCTCTCTCTCCCTCTCTCTCTCTCTCTCTGTGTGTGTGTGTGTTTTCTCTATATATTCATAGTATCTTAGGAAGAACAAGATACAACTATTCCTCCAAAGGTGCAGCTGAAAAAAATCAAATTAGCCAGCTGTCTACAGATGTCTCTCTAACATAGTGATTCCTGAGGAATGCAATCTAGAGAGCAATAATTAAACTGGAAAGGGAAATATACAAAAAGGATAAACAAGAAATAGTGATAAATTTTTACTAAACACTATATATAATTATACTAAATATTTTATCTGCTAGTTTACATATGAGTTCATTAATTAGCTTTTTGCCAGCAGAGCTAAATATAAAATCTCTAACAACCATAGATCAAAAGGAAGACATTTACTGTAAACCTGCCTATGCATGCATTTTAAAAACTATTTTGACTTCTATTATTAGCTATCTCAATGCTTTTCCTTTGATTGGTTGCAAAAGCTGATGTGATAAATCTTTACAATCAGGCAAAGGGCCAACAGATTCTTGGCAGTTGTAAAATGCCTTTGTGCTATAAATATTACATTGTCTATTGTAAGGTAGGGAATAAAAAAACGGCAAATAAAACAAAACAAAATCTTATTAGTCCGGGAAGAAGGCGGGGCTTAGCAGTGAGAAGATGGAGTTTCAGGCTACTCCTGAAATTCCTCTATACCGAAGGATTTTTGGACGGGTTCTTTGAACTCTAGCTGTCCCGTAGACGACAGTGAAGGTGAGGAGAGACCCAGGACCTCAGAGACACCCGCAGGTCTCTGGGGGGGGGGTATTAACTCCTCGTGCCAATTCCTTTTTGGATTAGCTGCGTGCTAACTGAAACTGCAGGTTGCCCCTAAGAATGGTAGAAGTGATGTCATCTGGTAAGCTGATTTTATTATCCAAGAGAGACTGTTTGCGTTAAAAACTTAAGATAACTGAAACCAAAGAACAGGAAAACTTAGCGGCGAATTGGCTTTTTTAATGGATTTATGGCTGGTGGTTACTTTACTTCTTAAATGCTTCAAGAAACTCCACGACATCCTCCCCCCTCTGAATCTCCCTAAGTGGATCGTAAAATTTATTTTCTACTAATTAGTCCGTCACGATTCGACACTTTTATTACTTTATTACTTCGCTTTGTTTACGATCAGATAAGATTGCACAGCCTGTAAGAAACTAAGAAGTCTGTGGGGAAAAAAAAAGAGCTTGCAATTTTTAACTGCGACACATCATGGCGTCCCAAAATACCTCTAAGATTTCATTTCAGATACTTTTTTCCGCATGCAGAGGACTCTTTGATTCTTATCAAAGACTGGAAAGAAAATTGGATCATCTGATTTTAAAATATGAAGCAAAAACTGAGATCGTTGAATGTTTAAATGCTCCTGAAATACAAACGGAAAATGTGAGAAATGGTGTCTGGTCTATCTCAGAGGAAGAAAGGAGGGGGGGAGTTATAAAGAAGACTCATTTAAAAAGACAGAGTGCAGGAGGAATGGAAAATCCACCCTTGAGAATTAAAGTTAATTTGGAAAATTTTGCAAGCCTAGGACAACATTATTATTTCATCACTGACATTCAGAGTCCAAAGGTGCCAAAATATCTTTGTCTGGATTTGCTTATGAAAACATTTGGTAAATTTATCCAACGCATGGCAATTGGCTGGAGAAGATCTTGCTATTGGAGAGACACTGGCTGATAGATGGAAGAACGTAATTTAAAATCTAGCTAAATCTGATTACCTTAATGTGTAATAGATATAGCTGAATAATGACTGATATGGATAGTAATATATATAATTTGGAACTGGCTGATAGATTGAAGAATACAATTGAAAACTAGTTAAACCTAATTGCTTTTTCTTGTAACAGATATAGTTGAATAATAATTGATATTGATAGTAATGTATATAATGTGGAGTTGATATGACAACTAACAATTGGAAGATTATACATAAAGAGTATTAACTACAATAATTATCACTATTAAAAAACTAAATAAAATACATACAATTAAATGTTAATCAACACTGGGAAAATGTTATGATATATGATATAATTAAATATTATGGATGTCCAGCTAAAATAGGATATGAGGATTTGATGATAATAGAGGATTTACAAATAAGTAAATGAATTGTCAGCATGTGTTATGGATTAATTATGTAATGCATAGCTAAGGATGAAGGATGTTTAAATAACCATAGGTAATTAAAACTGGAGGTATGATGATGTTGATATGGTAAATATTCGAGTTAAGATATTTGAATTAATATGAGTTAATGGAAGAGAAGCACCAAAGCATGTTGTAACCAGTTGATATACTTCTTTTTTTTCTCATGATAGACACCTGTGTTTTGTTTTGTTTTCCTGCCTTGTCTCTTGTCGTTTTTGTCTATTTTTATATTATTTTTATTTTTTATTTTTTATTTTAATTTTTATTTTTTATCTGTCCTTTCTTTTTCTTTTTCTTTTTTTTTTTTTGATTTTTTCCTCTCCCACCGGTGTGGGCAGGGATTGTTCAAGATTATTTCTTTCATCAATATTTCTAAATAATAATTACAGTTAAATGAAAATGGATATATAATAATGTTTTAGTTAATATGAGTTATATTGGTTGACTGTGGAAGAGATGTACCAAAACTTATCTGTAATTGATTGATACATTTTCTACAGATGTAAAGAAAGATGTGTACCTGTTTTAAACTAAAATTAAAAAACATTTATTGAAAAAAAATCTTATTAGTCCATGTATTCTTCTTAGTATGACATAGAAGAACTAGCTTGCTCCTACAAAACCTGCAATTAATGCAAAATGCACTGATAAACTAGTAATTGCAACTGTTTATCTGGAATATAGGTTGGATATAATCTATACAAATATCAATTATATAGCTATTACATTACTGTATAATTGTAGAATAAGGCAATATATTGCCACTCCTATCCCTAAGTGATATTAAAAATGGTTACTGGTGAAATCTTCTTTAACTTTATTTAAGAAAAGAATAAAAAGATAAATTGTGCCAGTCTTACCATTTATAAAAACAGAATTTGATAACATATATCAATCATCCCAAAAGAAAAAAGATATTTCCTTTAAATTGTATGTTGACTTTTGAAATCTTCTGAATCAATGTAGTTACAGCTGAACTCTTATGTATTTTAAAATCTCATCTGAATATTGACATATTTTGAGTCTAATTTAGGGGGCTGGAATTTACATTTTGAGTCCTCTGTATCAGGTATTTATAGAATTTCCTTTTAGGTATAAATACATTTTATTTTTTAGAGTTATTTCTTTGTTAGAAGAACATTCAGAACCTGCAATTAGTGCAAAGTGCACTGATACACTAGTAACTGCAACTGTTCATCTAAAATCAAATCCCCTAAACCAGCTGATCAACAACAATCACCAGAACCAACACCACGAGTGCCAGCACCAGCACCACCAGCACCACCAGCATGGCCACTTCCACCACTTGAGGTCAGAGAAAGCAGCAAGTCCATCTCCTCCACTGAAGTTCCACACTTCATGACTGCTGGAGTTTGCAGCAATACAGAAACTTCCAGGAGAAATATGATGGACTGGCAGTATCTGACAAAAAGTTAGTTTGTGAGTACTGTGCAAAACCCATGTTCTCATTAGAGAAAGGTATTCATGTTTCTAGAGAGTGGAAATATTTCCAGGTTGTGCCAGCAGGGACAACTAAAGAGAATCAACAAGCATCGCTCAGAAAAAAATGAAAGAACATTTTCAATCAAAAGGACACATTATTTGTAGAGAGAACAGTAAACAATGGGAGCAGGATTCTTTAACCAAATCCATAGATAGGTCAACTGACAAACATTTGTCCAGTATTTGCAAAATATTTTTTACTGTTTACAATCTGGCACAAAGATGCAATCCATTCTCAGACATCGAAGTGCAGGCAAATTTGCTAACTACAGTTGGAGCAGATGTGGGATGTTGGCTTGCATGCATGGAGATCCGTTGGGAAAATAGTTGAATTCATAATCGATGAAGCTTCAACGCTTTCAATGAAAGCAGTTCTGATAGTTTTTGGTAGAGTTGAGGATCCAGAATGCGCAGCAACCATTTTCATTGAGCTGTTGGAATTAGAGAAACAAGATGTGGAGACTGTTGTGGCCCAGCAGGAGTCATTGGAGCTGCCGATGGACTCCGATAGCTAGGGACCCTATGAGTTGGCTCTGGAAGATGTGGAGGACCCTGGGCAGGGTTCAGACTCCGAGCAGGGACCAGAGAGGCTGGTTGGCCACCAGGAGGCGCCTGAGGCATGGAGCAGTGGGGAGTTGGTCCCTGACGTCAGGCACTGGAGCAGTGGGGAAGATCAAAGGGAGTTTGTCCCTGATGCAAGGCAAAGAAGGGCAAAGAAATGGAGGCAGCAGTTACAGAGACAGACTCATAAGAGATAATCAAGCCCATGTGGTTGTGGCTTGGCTAAGAATTTAGACCACCAGTATCTTGGGCCGTTCCCATGGTGGCCATCATCAACACAGTGGCCTATCACCCGACCCTGCCACATTCGATGCAAGTGTACCTGGTATTCCATCACTCACTCCTGATCCCTGAGTGGTCACCTTGTCCTCTCCGCCAACCATTCCCCCCCCCCAGCCATCACCGCATGAGGTGGAGACACAGCTACCGCACGAAGTAGCCCGGATCCGAGATTCGAGATGGCTAAAGGGATGTTTCCAGTAATTGGTGGACTGGAAGGATAAGGGGTCGGAGAGGGGGACTTGGACCGATGCGACGGACATACATGCCCTTGCTTTGGTGCAGGCCTACCATGCACAATATCCCTCGAGGCCGCACCCTGAGAGTCAGACCCGGCCCTGCAGTGAGGGATAGTGTTGTTGCCCAGCAGGAGCTGTTGGAGCTGCCGATGGACTCCAATAGCAAGGGACCCTATGAGTCAACTCTGGAAGATGTGGAGGACCCTGGGCAGGGTTCAGACTCTGAGCAGAGACCAGAGAGGCTGTTTGGCCACCAGGAGGCGCCTGAGGCATGGAGCAGTGTGGAGTTGGTCCCTGATGTCAGGCACTGGAGCAGTGAGGGAAGATCAAAGGGCGTTTGTCCCAAATGCAAGGCAAAGAAGGGCAAAGAAATGGACGCAGGAGTTACAGAGACAGACTCATAAGAGATAATCAAGCCCATGTGGTTGTGGCTTGGCTCCTCCCAAGAGAGTATATAAGAAGAGACTTTGGGAGGAGACCTTTTGCAGGACACAACCGTTAATACCAAGCTGGAGAAGCTCTTGTGTGTATTGTATCTCTTATCTGTGGGAGTCTGGGTTGCTGCCAATGTCCTGCCGGTGAGTAATTGCTGTGAATAAAGCTTGGCTAACCGTAAGCTTGTGTCGGCATTAATCACCGAATGGAGGAGGGTCAGAACAAATTGTCTCCTGCCCCAAACAAACAAAGCTTCCTTAAGCCACAATAGAGCAATTACGTGTTGAGAATTCCCAGTTGGCACAGCAAGTGGTTCTGCTGGCTGGCCAGATAGCTCAGCTGCAGAGGCCTGTTATTCCCCCCCAGCTTCGGAGGAAGTGTCCAGTGGCTGTGCCGGACAAGTTCAACAGGAGCCAAGCCATGTTTCCAGCTATCTTGGGACAATGCCAGCTGTTTATCAGTTTCAGAGCGGAGGACTTTAAGGTGGGATTTATTATCAGCTTGCTCTCAGGCACCGCAGCTCGTTGGCCTACTCCTTTGTTATCCCAGGCTAGCCCTCTGCTGGACAACTTCAGGGGATTTTGTGAGCACCTCAGACTTATGTACGAGGACTCCATTAAGGAGGAAACAGCCACCAGACTGCTCAAGATGCTGCAGCAGGGCTGTGGCTCCTTGTAGGATTATGTCAGTGAATTCCGGCTTCTTAGTTAAGATTCGACCTGGAATGAGGCAGCCCTCATGGACACCTTTCAGGATGGGCTTTCATATGACCTGCAGGATGAGCTGGTGCGGGTGGACAGGCCACCGACATTCAACAAGTTGATCCACCTGTGCCTCCGGATAGAAAAATGTCGCTTGGATGGAAGGCTGCAAAGATTTTATTAGATTATCCAAAAAGAATCAAGAGTGGGAAAAAATGTCCCAAATGCTGAGGGCTGGAGTAGACAACACCTTAGATAAAGTTGAGGCTTTATCAGAAGAGTTTCTGGCCAAAGAAATTACTGAATCCAGCGGCCATGGAGATTTTTGGCCACGACGGTAGCCCTGACACCTTTCAGGATGGGCTGTCAGATGACCTGCAGGATGAGCTGGTGTGGGTGGACAGGCCACTGACGTTCAACAAGTTGATCCACCTGTGCCTCCAGATAGATACCCGGTTGCAGAGGTGGGGGCTTCGCAGCGCACCCCAGGAGACCAGTAGGGTGTTGATCCCCCAGGAGACCCTAGCTTCATGGGAGGAGCCCATGGAGTTGGGCGCCGCCAAACCCCACTTGTCACGATATGAGATGGACAGGCGGTGCATAGGGGGGTTGTGCTTCTACTGTGGGGATCCTGGACACCTGGCCTTGGTTTGCCCCCAAAAGAGTAAGGGGAGCTGTGAGGTCTTAGGCCTCCCGTCAGCTATGGAACAACATGTCGGGAAATGGGCGGAGCCCAATCTGAGGGAGATTTTAGGTCAGGCGCATACCAAAACAGAGATGGTTGGCCCTCCCCAGCACATGATCTTGGTAGCATGCATCCTCTTGTCAGGTAGTCCGTAGGGAGTTCCGGCCCATGCCTTGGTCGATTCCGGGGCTACTGTGAACTTTATGGATGCGGCATTTGCCAACAAGAATGACATCCCTCTGTGTCCGGTGGATCCACCGATGCGGGTTGAGACCATTGACGGATGGGTGCTTCTGTCTGGGCCTATCAAGGCCACCATGCAGACCTTGTGCCTTGTCTTCGGGGAGCACGAGGAGGCCATCTAATTTTATGTTGCTTCAGGCCTACATTTCCCCTTGGTCCTGGGCTTGGCTTGGCTGAGGGCGCACAACCCTCAGATTTATTGGTCTCTGAACCTGGTCACATTCCCATCCCTGCAATGTGTCAACCATACCCATCACGTCTGTGCAGGCCAGGTGCTCAGCTCCCCAGGGTGGCCATGCCGCTGGATTGATCAGAGTTCACGGATGTCTTCAGCGAGCAGGAGGCAGACCAAATGCTGCCGCACCGGCCTTATGACTGCCCCATTGACTTGGTACCAGACTCGAAGCTCCCTGTGGGTCTCCTGTACTCCATGTTTGAGCCGGAGTTGGCCACATTGGGGGACTGTCTGGACAAGAACCTCACCCAGGATTTTATCTGGCCCTCATCTTCGCCACTGTCTGGCCCAGTCTTGTTCGTCAGAAAGAAGACCAGGGGTCTGAGACTCTGAGACTCGCAGTTATCGTCACCTGAATGCCATCACGGTGCGCAATCATTACCCGCTGCTCCTGATTCCTGAGTTGTTGGAGCGGCTCCAGGAGGCGACGATGTTCACAAAACTGGACTTATGTGGCACTTATAATCTGGTCCGAGTCCGGGCAGGGGACAAATGGAAGATGGCCTTTGGCATCCGGTACAGACATTTTGAGTACACAGTCGTGCCATTTGGTTTGACCAATGCTCCGGCAGTCTTCCAGCACTTCATGAACGATGTCTTCCGAGACCTCTTGGAAAAGTTTGTCATCATTTACCTGGACGACATCTTGATCTACTCGAAGTCTCGGAAGGATCATCAGCAACATCTATGCCTGGTCCTGCAACAACTCTGGGAGCATCGTTTGTTTGCAAAGTTGGAGAAGTGTCAGTTCTGGCAGACTACCATCGAGTTCCTGGGGCCACGTATTTCCTCTGAAGGAATTGCGATGGAGCCGGGCAAGGTAGAGGCATTGCACAGTTGGCAACCTCCTCGACACGTGAAGGACATTCAGAGACTCCTTAGGTTTGCCAACTATTACCGGACCTTTATCCCCAGCTTTGCTTTTCTGACCACACCCCTCACTTGGCTCCTGCAGAAGAAAGTGCTATTTTGCTGGGGCCCCACGGAGCAACATGCGTTCGAGGCCCTGAAGCACACCTTCATGAAGGAGCCAATCCTGAAGCACTCTGATGCCCATCATCTGTTTGTGGTTGAATTCATAATCGCTGAAGCCTCAACACTTTCAATGAAAGCAGTTCTGATAGTTTTTGGTAGCGTTGAGGATCCAGAATGCACAGCAACCATTTTCATTGAGCTGTTGGAATTAGAGAAACAAGATGTGGAGACTGTTGTGGCCCAGCAGGAGTCATTGGAACTGCCGATGGACTCTGATAGCTAGGGACCCTATGAGTCGGCTCTGGAAGATGTGGAGGACCCTGGGCAGGGTTCAAACTCTGAGCAGGGACCAGAGAGGCTGATTGGCCACCAGGAGGCACCTGAGACATGGAGCAGTGGGGAGTTGGTCCCTGACATCAGGCACTGGAGCAGTGGGGAAGATCAAAGGGAGTTTGTCCCTGATGCAAGGCAAAGAAGGGCAAAGAAATGGAGGCAGCAGTTACAGAGACAGACTCATAAGAGATAATCAAGCCCATGTGGTTGTGGCTTGGCTCCTCCTAAGAGAGTATATAAGAGAGTATATATGTCAGAGGCGGACGCATCTGACATCGCTATGGGCATGGTGTTACTGCGCTTATTACTCATGGAAACTCAATCCTTCCGAGCACAATTACACCATCTGGGAGAAAGAGTTGCTGGCTATCAAGGTGGCGTTTGAGGCCTGGAGGCATCAACTGGAGCAGGCCAGGCATCAAGTCGAGGTCTGGATGGAATCCATAGGAATCTAGAGTTCCTGACAACGGCACGCAAATTGAACCAGTGCCAGATCCTGTGGTCTCTGTTCTTTGCCCGATTCAACTTCAGAGTGACCTACATTCCAAGTGTGCAAAACCAAAGGGCAGATGCTCTGTCCCGGAAACCGGAGTACTCTGACACTGCAGACTTGCTCCCCCCCCCAGATAGTTCTACCCATCGAATCCTTTGCTGCAGTTCACGAACCCATGGATTTACAGTCTCAGATACGGGATGCGCAGCGGTGCAATGAGTGGGTGGAGGACCAAGGGCAGAGGTAGGGCTGGCTTTCCCATGGACCCTTGATGACAACCTCTTGAGGTACCGGGACCGGCTTTATGTGCCTGCGGGGCCCCTCCGTGGACTTATTCTCTCCCAGTGTCATGACAATCCGGCAGTGGGACATTTTGGCCTTTTCAAGACTTTGAACCTGGTCTCCCGTACTTTCTGGTGGCCGTGCTTACGACACGATATGCAGATGTATGTCACTTTGTGTGTACAGTGTCAGCAGGCCAAGTCAGCAACAGGAGCTCCTCCAGGCCTGCTTCAGTCATTGCCAACCCCAGACAGACCCTGGGGGGCCATGTCCATGGACTTTCTGATGGAACTGCCGCTGTCTTCGGGGTTTACCACGGTCCTCATGATGGTGGACATACTCACCAAAATGGCACATTTCAGAGATTGCCAACAGCCCATGCCACTGCCCAGATGCTTATCGAGCATGTTTTCCAGCTGCACGGCCTACCTCACTGGGTCAGGCCCAGTTCTGGAAAGGGCTGATGGAGGCTCTAGACATCCAGCTTTGTTTGTCCTTGGCTCACCATACCAAGATCAATGGGGGGATGGAGAAGTTGATTGGGATCTTGGAACAGTACCTGAGTTGCTTCATGAATCAGCAGCAGAACAACTGGGCAGAGTACCTGGCCGTGGCGGAATTTGCGTTTAACAACTCGCAGTTGACCCTCTGGTCCCCGCAGCACATGACTTCCTCTCTGAGCTCCAGGTGGTCCACCAAGTGATGCACCACTATTTGAATCAAGCGAAAGAGGACTACAAGAGGATGGCGGATAGGTCTCAGCGTGCGGTGCTGGAGTTGGCTGTGGGAGATCGCATCTGGCTGTCCATGCGGCATCTTCTGTTCCACCGGCCGGCTAAGAATTTAGACCACCAGTATCTTGGGCTGTTCCCCATGGTGACTGTCATCAACCCAGTGGCCTATCATCTGACCCTGCCACATTCGATGTGAGTGTACCTGGTGTTCCATCACTCACTCCTGATCCCTGAGTGGTCACCTTGTCCTCTCCGCCAACCATTTCCTCCCCCCCCCCCAGCCATCACCGCATGAGGTGGAGAGACAGCTACCGCACGAAGTAGCCTGGATCCGAGACTCAAGATGGCTAAAGGGATGTTTCCAGTACTTGATGGACTGGAAGGATAAGGGGTCGGAGAGGGGAACTTGGACTGATGCGACGGACATACATGCCCTTGCTTTGGTGAAGGCCTACCATGCACAATATCCCTCGAGGCTGCACCCTGAGAGTCAGACCTGGCCCTGCAGTGAGGGATAGTGTTGTTGCTCAGCAGGAGCTGTTGGAGCTGCCGATGGACTCCAATAGCGAGGGACCCTATGAGTCAACTCTGGAAGATGTGGAGGACCCTGGGCAGGGTTCAGACTCCGAGCAGAGACCAGACAGGCTGGTTGGCCACCAGGAGGCACCTGAGGCATGGAGCAGTGGGGAGTTCATCCCTGACATCAGGCACTGGAGCAGTGGGGAAGATCAAAGGGAGTTTATCCCTGATGCCAGGCAAAGAAGGGCGGAGAAATGGAGGCAGCGGTTATAGAGACAGACTCATAAGAGATAATCAAGCCCAGGTGGTGGACTGGCCTACCGCATTCTGGAATACGCCATAACCCAGAAGGAGAAGGTAAATCGTGTTGTCTAAATCACATGTTGCAGTTGCAACAGGGCAAACAGCCACTCACTTCGATCTTCGATGCATGCACAGCCACAAGCAAAGGAAAGAGTAGACCATGAGGGGATGGAAAGTGGATTGAAGCATATAAGGCTAATCATAAATACCTGTGTGAGACCACTTTTCCATGGGCCTACGGTAACCCAAATGAGTGGAAGCCTTGTGCAGGATCCACTAGCTGCTCAGGATGGGATTGTGTTTGTGATTATACAGGGCGAGGATCTAAGGGGTGTCCATATATAACATCATTCTGAAAAGGGAGTGGTAACATTGTACACCTTGAAGTTGCCCGATCTCTCCCCTCTATGGTAACCTATGGTTTTGGTATAGACGGACAGGGGTCAGACCCAATTACTTATATCACTATCAAAGTGGAAAGAGTAATTGATGGGGAGGTGAAATCACTAGGATAGTCAGTATATGATTCTCTAAAAAAGTTTGATAAGCCTTTACCCATTAGTACAAAAGCGAATAACCTATTCATTGAACTGGCTGAAGAAATAGCGAAATCATTAACGATGAAAAACTGTTTTGTTTGTGGAGGAACTAATCTGGGAGAACAATGGTCTTGGGAAGCCTTGGAAGCAGAACCCACAAGTTTATCATAACATCTCTCAAGCAGGTAATATAACAACTAGAAATCAATTCACTGGAATAGCGTGGACGCTCTCCACTAATTTAGTAGGAAGAAACTGTTTTTTGAGTACAGGAGCTGTTAATGTAGGGGATTTAATTTGTTTGGGATTTTGGAATATGAAGTACCAAAACTGGCTTTCTCCAAGTAATGCTACTGAACCAGGTAAAATCAATATGATATATCTATCCTATTTACACTCAGCATCCATAAACGATGAGTGGATGGCTCCTAAAAACATGTATTGGTTTGTGGTAAATTAGCATATGAAATTCTACCTAAAAACTGGTCTGGGTCATGTGTGTTGGGATGGATAAAACCATCATTTTCCCATTTACCTATGAAGGCTCGCCAGGTATTAGGGATTCCATTGTATGAGCAGATAGGTCAAAAGAGGAAAAAACATGAGACAGAACCACGTTCTCAAACTTCCCATGTAAGGAATTAGCTGAATATGAAAGAAGTGATGTGTGGAGTTATGAAAGAATTTTTTTTCTTTTTTTCTTATATTTTATTCATTTTCACATTCCATTTTATAATCACTTATATACAGGGTATTTGCTATAAAAGAAAAAAAAATATTAAAAAAAAATAAAAAAAATAAAAAAGAAAACACAACTCATCATTCACAACCCCACCTGACACTTCCATCCTCCATACACCCCATCTACCCCCTCCAACTTTCCTTTCCTCCCTCTAACGCTCCCCTCCTACTTCCCTTTCCCCTCAAACCTTCCTTCTCCCCTTACTCCCAACACGCCCTCCTTGCATTCCCCTTACTCCTTCCTTACTCCTCCCTCCTCTTTCCCTCTACCTCCCTCCTTGGTGTATTCCTTTATTCAAGTGTTGTTTATTATAATCTGATAAAAAGTAAAATAAACCAAGGAAAAAAAAATATAAAGAAAGAAAAGAGAAAAAAAGGGGAAAAAAAGAACAACCGTATATAAGTGCATTCTTGTTCTTATTGCGACTATGTTAACACCCACCCACCCACCCCCCATAAATCCCCATCCCTACTCCTCCCGACTTCCCAGGGCCCACACCTGGCACTGCCTTCTATCTAAAGTATCTTATGTTCGTATGGATTAAAAATAAAAGTAATATATTAAAGGAAAAAAAAAAACCAAAAAAAAAAAATTAAAAAAAAAAAAAGAAAAAAGAAAAAAAAAAAAAGGCTTCCTGGGAGGAGCTTGCTGGTGGTGGCAGCAAAAAATCAGCTGCCTCCGAATTCCTGGCTACGTACCTGTTTAGAGGATCTTCCATCTGACGTCTTATCAGGTTTTCTTATCCTTCAGGCAAGAAGGAAAGAAGAAACTGTTTTGCTGGCAAATGCTCTTCGATTTTTGCAGCTTTTGTGCTTGCAAGGAAAGGGGGGCTAGCCCAAGGCAGAACGGCTGTCCGTGCTGGGAACTTCAAACTGCCTTGTGCAGGACAAAGTAAGACTCCCCCACTCTGCTCAAAGTTTTGTTTGATTTGATCTTATCACGAGCTGAATCCATTTCCGTGCACAATAATTGTTTATCAACATTTTAGCTTCTTTTCTTTTTCTCCTCCGAAAAATTATTTACTTAGAGGCTTTTAAAATGGCGCCGAGCAGGCTGGTTTCTCCGGTAATAATGAACACTTTTTGTTAATCCTCACAAGAATTCACAAGAATCCAAAACAAAAGAGATTGCTTATCACATGTTTTGGTTTCACAATAGGCCAGCAGAAGCTTTTTAATTAGCTTTATTTCTACAAGAATGTTACTCCTTCATTAACTTTGCTTATCTGGAAGTTAAATGGTGATGAATCTGCTGAATGGTCTTGTTACAATGTTTACTCACTGAAAGTTTTGCCAAGCCTTAACTTCAAAATAAAAGGGGAATTCAGCCTCTTCACTTAAAGCTGCATATTCAGGCAATAGAGTTTTATTAACTGCAGGCAGATAAATTTTGAAATGGCCTCAAAACCAAATATTAACTTGAAGTTGTAAATTTTTTTTTCTTATTACTATTCAAAATACCAGCTTCAATTTTGTAAAAGGCTTTCTTATCCAGCTGCGTTACAAGATGGCGATTTTATAGCTTTTGCGTTTGATATATGACACACTCAATCATCCCTATTCTCCTGAAGACTTCTCCTTATTAACTGTTAAAAATCTATAAATAGTACCCCATTTAAAACCGAGGGGAGCAGAGACTTTGTTTGTTTGTGCGTTTTTTATAATGGCTCCCAAATCGAAGCAGTCTAAGCGTTTCCTTAATAATACATCTCAAGAAATTGTTACAAAATCGCTGCCCTTGCCTCCCACGCCCTCCACTGGAGATCTCTTAACGCAAGAATTTCTTTTTGAAACCCTTAAAGAGTTCAGACAGGAAATTAAACAACTTTTATCGGACTTATATGATAAACTGGACGCCAAGATTGCTCAAACAAGGGAAGATACGATCAGAGTTATGACTGTTATGACAGGCTATGTTTCTGAAATGGAGGACAAATTGGAACTTTTGGAAAAAACTAATTCTAATTTGACATCTAAAATTCAAACGTTACAACAGGAAGTTGAAAATGCTCAAAAACAACTCGTTATGATAAATTACAATAAGACTGTGTTTGCAATAAGAGTCAGAGGATTGCGTGAAAAGGAACAGGAGAATTTGAAACAGACCTTTTTTGAAGCTTTCAGACGTTCGGTGGGAAGTCCGGGATTTAACTTTGATTGGCAGATTCAAAAAATTTATCGCCAGAACTCGTGTGTAGCAAAACAACGACAGCTTCCGAGGGACATAATTATATATTTCACCACAAGAGAATCCAGAAATGCGATAATACAGAAGTTTTACAATAACAGGCTGCGAATCGATGGACAGGACTTGATTGTTTTTAAAGAAATACCATCTCAAATATTAAGAGCAAGGAGAGACTACACTTTCTTAACTGAAAAACTCAGAGATTCTCAGATACAATATAAATGGGAAGTGCCATCTGGTATCACAGTCACATTTGAGAACCAAAAATATCGTCTCAATTCTGTTTGCGAAGCCCGAGATTTTTACTACAAAACCCTGAAGGCGGGACTTCCTGATTCATCCGGACTTGGAGAAAGACAAGGAGAAGGAGAAGATAAGCAGCGGGACACGTGGCTACAAGGCGGCGGGTGTTGCTTTCCCTTTCCAGAAGGGCAGAAGAGTAAAGAATAAAGATCCAGCTATGCCTTTAAAATACTTCTTAAATTTTTAATTTGAATAAAATTTCAGGACTCCTGTCTGGTATAAAATGACAAAGCTGTATACTGATGAAGAGATATTGAGACTGAAAGAAGCGGTGCTGAATTTGGACATATATTATATGGGACTTATATAAGACTTGTTTGAATCTTAATTTAAACTGCGCATGATCTATTCTTTGGGGCGAGGAGAGCGGAGATCATAGTTTTCTTGGATTGTGGTTTGGGATGAATGGAGTCGGGTGCGTGGGGTAGATGGAAGGGTAGTGAAAGTTCAATTAGATTATCTTGATCCAGAATGTAAGCTGATTTTTGTATAAATTGTTATTTGAATACAAGGTTAAGAAAGATTATCTGGAGAGTCTACACGAGGGTGGAGTAAATATGAGAGGAGCAATGGATGAGGATAAAATATATATGCGGACACGGGTAAAGGCAGGATGGGAGGTATAGAATTTATATGCGGAAGCAGGTAAAGACATTGTTTAAAATTTTAAAAATAATGAGAAGCTGAGTTTAATGTTAGAGAGTATATTGACTTCTCTTTCTTGGGGGGGGTTTACCCCCCCTCCTTTTTTTTTTCATTTTATTATTCTTTTCTTTTTTTTCTTTTTTTTTTTTTATTTTTTATTATTTTGTAACTTCTAATCTATTTGGTTTCAATATACTCCAGACTTTGCTTGATAAAGAACGATGCCGGGAATGGGATCTGGGAAGTCGGAAGGGGGTCAGGGAGGGGGGTTCAGGGGGTGGGTGGGGGGGAGGGTGGAAGTATAGACTCAATTTTCAGAACAATGAATGCACTTGGATACTGTTGTTTTTTTTTCTTTTTTTCTTTTCTTCTTTCTTTTCCTTTTATTTTTCTTTTGTTTTAGTACAAAACAAATAGACCAATGAATACTAGAAATACACCGAAGCAAGGTGTAGAGGGAAAGAAGAGGGGGGAATTAAGAGGGAGTGAGAAGGGAATGTAAGGAGGGTGAGATGGTGGGAAGGGGAGAAAGGAATGGCTGAGGGGGAGGGGAAGTAGAAGAGGGGATTGTTGGAAGGGAGAAATGAAAGTTGGAGGGGTAGAAGGAAGGGTGTATGTAGGATAGAAGTGTTATGAGTTGTTTATTGCTTCTTTTTTTTTTAACTGCACAGTATTTAAGTGATTGTATAAAGGAAAATGAAAATGTAATAAAAGAATCTTTGATTATAATAAAGAAAAAAAAAAGAAAAAGAAAAAAAAAGAAACTCTTTGTGTTAAGCTCAGCCCCCCATCTTTATCTATGCTTAAATAGTATAAGTCATTCTATCTATATTTTATTCTCGTCTCTTGCTTCTTTGTTATTTACCCCGACCTCCTGTAGACTCTCCCATTCCTCTTCCTTAACCTTGTATTCAGATAAACATTTATCCAAATTTGTATAGACATCAATATACAATCTAACTCAAACATAATCCCTTCTATTAAAATTTTAGCAGCGTGGATCATTCCACATATTCAAATATTACTTTACAGAAGAATAATCAAACTTTCCCTTTCTTAACCTTAATTTCAAACAATAATTCAAAATAATCTGACCAAACTTTCCCTTCTTAGTAAAATTTAAGCAGCGTGGATCAAGTATTACTTTACACAAAAATCAGTTTGCATTCTATCTTGAAATGATCCCGACCAGCTTTCCCTTCTAATAGGATTTAAACAACGTAAATCATTCAGTATATACATTCAGTATCACCCCACCAATATACGTAAATCATTCCGCATGCATTTTACCCTCATCCCTTGCTTCTCAAATATTTGCCACTATCAAATTTATGCAAACATTAGTTTAAAATCTAGCTCAAAATAATTTCACCAAGCTTTCCCTTCTAATAAAAATTAAATAGCATAGATCATTCCACATATTCAAATAATAGTTTCAGCAAGAATCAGTTTACCTTCTATTTTAAAATAATCTCTTCAAACTTTCCCTTCTAACAAGATTTAAACAGCGTAAATCATTCTGCATGCATTTTACATATATACATTCAATATCACCCCACCAATAAATTCCGCTTTTTCTGCTGGAGAGAGGTCGCAAACCCCCATTCAATCCACAACTTTAGTGAATATTTTAGAATGTCTAAATCCTCAAACTCCGCTTTTCTGCTTCTCCGAAGGAGGGGGAGCTACCCCCTCCATCTTGCAGCCATGTGGTCTGTTGCTTGCCTTCTCCTTCGGCTTGTCTCTCCTCTTTTCCAAGTGAATCAGGAAGTCCTGCCTTCAAAGTCTTGTAATAGAAATCTCGAGCCTCCGAAACAGAATTGAGACGAAGTCTTTGATTCTCAAATGTGACCATAATGCCGGCTGGGGCCTCCCATTTATATTGAATCTGATGATTTCTAAGCTCTTTAGTTAAAAAGGTATAGTCCCTTCTTGCCTTTAACATCTGGAAAGGTATTTCTTTGAAGACAATCAAGTTCTGGCCATCAACTCTCAAACTATTATTGTAAAATTTTTGCATGATCGCATTTCTGGATTCTTTTGTGGAGAAATATATAATTATGTCCCTCGGGAGCTGTCGCTGTTCCGCTACCAACGAATTCTGGCGATAAATTTTCCGAATCTGCCAATCAAAGTTAAGTCCCGGGCTTCCCACCGCATGGCTGAGGGCTTCAACAAAGGTCTGTTTCAGATTCTCTCGCTCCTTTTTGCGGAATCCTCTGACTCTTATTACGAATGCCTTCTTATTAAAATTTATCATAACGAGCTGTTCTTGAGTGTCTCTAATTTTTTGTTGTAATATTTGAATATTAGTAGTCAAATTAGAATTAGCCTCTTCCAAACTTTCTAATTTATTCTCTATTTCAGCGGTATAATCTGACAGGGCAGACACGGCTGCAAACGTATTCGCCTTCATTTGGTCAATTTTAGACTTTAAATCACCATATAGCTCCAATACAAATTCCTTAATTTCTTGTTTAAAATCATTAAACATTTGAAAAAAAAATTCCTGTGTTAAGAATTCTCCAGTAGAGGGCGTAGGAGACAAGGGCTGCGATACCAGTGTAAATTCTTTAAGCTCATTCACAGATTCTTTAGGCACATTTGTAGAGAGATGCTTCGATTTTGACCTGGGTGCCATTATAAATAAACAAATAAACAGCGCTTTCGCTCCCCTCTGTTTCCAAAAAAACAAAAACAAAAATTTATTTTGTTAAGGAGCGGTCTGCAGGAAGGTAAAACCGGCTGCGTACATCCCCTATCAGTCACCAACGGAGAGAAATCACCATTTTGAAGTCCGTTTAAACAAAGAAGCCTCTAAGACAAATGGTGCTGGTATTTACGATAGTAATAAAAGCATAAATCTCACAGGGGTGGGACCCGCCCGTATTAATCTTAGCTTCAAACAACTTTGCTTTGTCCTGGGGGGGGGGGTCGCCTGTCTAGGGCTGCCAAAAAAAGGCAGCTGAGAAGAACTGGCTGGAGATAAAAGCTCCGCTCACGCTGGATCTAATCTCTGTCCACAGCCAAAAAAAAAAGGGAAAGGATCCGGGGGGAGGAGCCTGTCGCCGAGGAGGGCTCAACCGAGCTCCTCTCAGAGATCTGGTCTGTATATCTAAATAAGATCATAGATATCACCCCTTTTTGGCATAAAGGGGCAGGGAGTAGCTCTGTGGTTAGGGTCTATTCGAGTTATGAAAGAATTGTATGCACATATGGAAGGGCTACTTGGGCTGAGGATGTGTCCTGGGGATACTCAACCCCTATATACATGTTGAATTGTATTATACAACTACAGGCAGTTCTGGATTTGGCTGGACAAGGAATAGATAAGGCTGTTAATGTTTTATTGGAAGCTATAGACAAAATCAGAACTGCTGTATATCAAAATGGGCTAGCCCTGGACTATCTGTTGGCAAAAGAAGGTGGTGTCTGTGGAAAATTCTCAAACTGTTGTCTACAAATATATGAAACTGGGAAAGTAATCAAACAATTAACAACAGAAATGCAACAACTCACACACAATCCTGACCAGGTATGGAATGGAGTTGATTTCAAGGAAATGTTTAGCACTTTGTTTCCCAAACTTCCAGGATTATGGGCCATAGTAGCATTAATTGGGTTAATAGCAGCTGAATGTGTCCTTATCCCATGTGTTTTGCCAATTTTTATAAGAACTATCTCAAACAGCTTATCACTACTAGCAGAAAGAAGGCAACTGCTCAGGTAATGGCTATGTGGGAGTATGGTCACCAAGAATCTGGATATACTACCCTTCAGCCTGAATCAAATTATGTGACTCTTCTTGCAGGTGAAGATGAGTCACAAAGGGGGGACTGAGGTAGCAAAGTAGGCCTCAAAAACTTAAATTTAGTTCCAAATCAATGATTTGTTGCCCCTCCTTGTGAAAACCTTCTGTCAAGCATCATCACCAATTTGAAGAAAAGGCTGATGGTTTGTGACCATCTAAAAACAGGTAGCCAATTGCCAGCTGCAAACAAGTTACACTTTATCATATATTTGGAGCCAGATTACTGGAACATTGAAGATGTAGTCATTCCATGGGCAGAAGCAGAATTGCTTGAATTTGATGAAATTTTTAATTACAAAATTAATTTGAATGACTACAGAGATTTTTGGGAAAATGTGCTCAAAAATCCAAACAATTACAAAATTCCTGAAGTATCAGAAAAGCTAGAAATATTGTCAGGACAATTGCTGCTAGTTCAGCAGAGGACAGAGGGTTCTTAAAAGTGAACCTCATATGTTCAGAGCAAAGTACCCACCTAATTGTTCCAAACATAAGTAATCTGAAGATGATAAGTATGGTTGGCATGCCTGTTGAGAGATGGGACCCAATTCCTGCAGTCAAAGTTTGGCTCAGAGCTCTCCATCACATGGCTGATGATCTGCGAGTAAAGACCATGAAAACCGCAACTGAGGAATCTGGAAGCCTAAGAACCATCTGAAATATCTTCAACCAGAAAACCAATAACACAGGTAAGTACTTGAGTGTATCACTTTCATTGTGTTATTCTTATGTAAGGTGTAAGTGCATGCAATTAAAGTTTTCCTTTCTGTGTCTCTTCTTTGTGCAGGTTATTGGAGCAAGGTGGTGCAGAAGATTGGCAAAGCAGTCATCTTCCCTTTGTAAGTAGCAGTTTTATTGCTTTGTGTGCTGGTTTCATCCTTAATGTAGTGCATGCAAACTGAAGTTCATTTCTTCTTTATTCAGGCTATTCATTGGAGCAAGTATGGTCAGTGAAGTAGAAGATCGACAAGGACAGCCATCTTCCTTCTGTAAGTAGCTTGTCTTTATTGTTTTGTGTGCTGGTTTCTAAGCTATACAAATGTAAAATCTTCTGAAACAATGTAGTTACAGCTGAACTCTGTATTTTAAAATCTTATTTGAATATTGACATACTTTGAGTCTAATTTAGGGGGCTGGAATTTATATTTTGAGACCTTTATATCCGGTATTTATATAATTTCCTTCTTAGGGATAAGTACATTTTATTTTTCTAGAGTTATTCTACTCTACTAGGCTTTTTTTCTTATGAAACAGATTTTAATGTTGTGCAAGTCCATGTGAGTTGCCTGAGGAAAAATCTTGCTTGGTTATGTGGGAACAGTTTGACTCTGTTGGACATGAAGAAGTAGAGGGTCCTTGATCCTTTCAATGCAATCATCTGAAAATTAGACTCATGTCCCTCCTGAGTGGTGAAAGTCAGCAAGATAGTGAATAGCAGGTGGGTCCAGGCAGTCACAAATTTCTCACTGCAGGAGGGGGCGTCCCAGAGGTCTTTTAAGGAGGTTCTGACTCTGGCTCTCCTTGACCTTTCAGCAGCCTTTAATAGCATTGACCATGGTGTCCTTTTAGGCCAATCTTGCAATGGTTTGCCTCGATCCTCCAAGCCTGATCCCAATCAATATTTATAGTGAGAAATCCAGCCAATGGCCATTTTTTTCAGTGGGATTTCTTTTGTTGGGTGATACAAGGCAAGTGGGAAAGACTGGGGGGGAGGCTGCTGGGTTGGGCCACTGACTAAAATCTACTGGACACACTCGCTACTTCCACCAGTCTATCCCCTTCTGAATCCCGAGACAGGACAAGGCCTTGGTCAGTACAGGACAGGACAACTGCAGTAGTCTGGACAGTAATTGGAGGTGGCTAGAGCCTTAATTTATATGAAAAAAGTACTTCCCCTCTGGTGGACATAACTGAGAGCTACCAAAACAGACCTAAAAAATGTCCAAAGACTATTGGGTATAGATGTATAGTGAATATTACTAGGACTCAGACTCCCCCACAACAATTGCCTTTTAATTTGGTAGACTTCAATAGGAACCTATCAGGAGAAACTGCTGTCACTGCAGGACAGAATTCTCCAAGCCACTGAAAACTAAATAGCATTAGATCTAAGTCTTCTTGTGTGGCCTTTCCTCCAAGGGCCAATCCCTGTCAATGTTAATAGAAGAGAAAAATCCAGCCCATGGCTATCTTTTTTTGGTATAACACTGGGCTTGATGAATGCTCTGTCCATGTTTTCTTAACATCTTGGTGAAGCTTCTGGGTGAGATCATTTGCTACTGTGGGATGAGGTGCCATTCTATTCTAATGATACTCAGTTTTACATCTCTATCAGGGGCCTGGAGGTTGTGGGTGTTGAGCTCCAGCCCAAGGGTCACCATACCTGGAGGTGGGAATGCAACGAGAGAGGCAGTGGCTCGCTGGGATGCAATGAGCTAGGCAGTGGTGGGTCTATCTTTGTTGATGCCGCACAGAGACAGCATTCCTGCTAAACCTGTGCTGCCCAGCTGACCGGTCCCACTGGCCTTCTGCAATGGCCATGTGCCACCCACTGGACCATTCTGGACAAGCGAGGCCATGCCGCACAGCCATCAAGCAGCCAAGTATCCAGCTCCAGTTCCACAGGAAAAAAGCAGGTGCCCCTGGGAAGCTGGTGAGTTTAGCCTGACTAGCCCAGGAGAAGTCCAGAGCAGCATATCAGGCAGGGTCACCAACCAGTTAAAATGCAGAGAAGGGCAAGGCAATGGTAATGGTGAAATACCCAGAGATTATCTATGACAGTGGGGATGACATCCCTGTGGACCCAATGATAAGCAGCCCCATCCATCCCTTTATCATCCCTGTGACTGTGACAGGTCCCCAGTCAGGTTGGAACAATGAGTATGGGGCCCTGATAGACAAGGGATGTACAAGTTAGCTGGACAGTGACTGAAGAGCTCACGCTACCGTAAAGTAGTTGGCCCATTCCATCAAGTTTGAGTAGATTGAGGGCTCCCTGTTGGGGGGGGGGGTCCTGCTACTCATGTGACCAAACCTGTGAGACTGGAGATGGGGGAGCACTGGGAAATGATCCACTTAATAGTCATGCCAATGATATCTGATTGGTTCATCAGCTTGACTTTCTACCCAACCATCAATGGGGCGTCTGAGAGAGCCAATGTTATGGTGGAACATTATCTCCATTGTTATGTCACCTACCAACAGTCTGATTGGGCAGGTGGCGTATAATAACATGGTATAGCAGCACTGGGTTTGTCCCATTCCAGGTGGTCAATGGGCTGGATTTCATACCTATTCCCAAGTACCCGCAGAAACCTTCTTCCCCTTGCAGGCTTGATGAGTGGATGGCGACCATACAGAACGTATGAAGCATAGTGAAGACAGCCTTGATTAAAGCCGCTGAGGCATACAAGCCCAGTGGATGAAACCTGGGCCTCTCACAAACCCTTCCAGGTGGGAGGGAAAGTATATCTATCAACCAAGTATCTGTACCCTGTAAAAAGCTAGGCCCAAGTTCCTTGGTCTTTTCTCCATTGTACTGGTAATAAATCTGGTGACAGTGGAGCTACAGTTGCCTCACGTGTTAGGCCATATTCAACCTGTTTTCCACAGTCTGCAGAAACCCCTAGGTGATGCTTATATTAGAACACCACCACCAATTCTGGACAAAAATTCAAAAATGGTTGGAAGAAGTAACAGAACAAAAAATTGACATGAAGCCTGAGCTGTTTCTTCTAGGAATAATAAAATGAAACATAAGTAAAGATATCCAATATATAATGTTCCATATAATTATTACAGCCAGAATCACATTTGCCCAAAATTGGAGGGGGGGGGAACCACCATTCCCTCAAATGCAGCGATCATATAAAAGATGCTAGAATGCATGGAAATGGATAAACTAATGATGGAACTAAGAGATAGAGAGGAAACAGAGTACTACAAGATATGGAATAGATCAGTGGTTCCCAAAGTGGGCGATACCACCCTTTTGTGGGGCAGTCGGATGATTTGGGGGGGCACTAAGAGGCAAGGGTGTGGCAGGGGGTGCTAAGAGGCAAGGGAGGTGGCAGAGGAGTGTTGCATTTCCATCATCATATTTGGTGGAACGTGGCTTCAGTGTGGTCATCCAACTTTTCTGAAATCGACTCCAGATTACTGAATGTGGTGATTTAAGACTCCTGCTAAGTGACTTAAAACCAGACATTGGGAAACTGGTATCACTTTATCAAGCCCATCCATCACATTACTGAACAGTGAAGTAGTTACTAAATTTTACTGAGTTTACTAAGTTACTAGTTACTAAGGTTCTTGATACATGACTATCAGACTTTGAAAACCTGGTATCACTGGATCATGTTCAACAATTTTGTTGAATTAACATTAACTAAAAAGGTTTTTAAATTGGATTTTGAATAAATGTGCAATTAATTGTTATAGTTTCGAATTTTACTGTTACTATTTCCTTCCATTGTGCAAACTGCCCAGTCACATGACCACCCCAGCCACACCCACCAAGCCACGCCCACAGAAATTGAATTCCACCACTGGGTGTGGGGCACTGAGGATCAGTTTGTAGCACCAAGTCGGCGGTGGACTGAAAAAGTTTGGGAACCCCTGGAATAGGTGGTATAATTGTCTTGAAAGAGATGTAAAATATACCAAAAGGAGATGGTATAAATTCATAAAGTAATAGAGATGTAAATATTGTGTATGTGTGCATGTATACTGTTAAAATGAAAAACTAGGAAATAAAGAGGAAAATGTATTTGACAATATGTTGTAGAATGGAAAACACGAAATTAGAAAAAAGAGATACTAATAATGGAAAGTTGTAAAAGTGTAATTGTGATTTTAATATTTGGAAAATGTTGAATAAAAATTTATTTTAAAAAAATAGAACACCATCACAGCCGCCAGTGGTGACCGCTATGACATGATAGCTGATGGCTGCCATTGGACCAGCAGGCCCCATCTTCAAACAGCTGACTAGCGCGACAGCGATGCCAGAACAGCTGATGCCCGGTGATCTCAGGATTGAAACTAATCTCTTGCTAGCTGCCTGGTGCTGATTCTGATTGGCCAGAATAGCTGCCTGGTGCTGGTTACACCAGCGTAGTTCAGGAGACCTGGAAAGAGGATTAGCAGAGTTGGATGCTGGCTATAAGGCTGGGACAGCGAGGAGGACTTTGCTTCCAGATGGGCATTAGTGGCTGAACATACATTGTCCAATGCCACATGGTGGCTACTGGAGGACATGAGCTGCCAAACAGACAGGGGATGAGCCTCAAAAACTTGAAAAGGCACTGGGAGGTTGACTTTAGAAGGAATGTTACCTACTCGTCGTGTTATGAGGCTCTAAGCTGTTTGTGGGGATTAAAGCAGTGTTTTTCCACATTGAGTGCATATCCTGGATCCCTTTCTTACTACCAGATCTGGCCTAGACCAGCTGAAAGTGGGGGCATGGATTGGGGACAATAGGCTTCAACTGAACCCTGGCAAGACTAAATGTGTCATGGCCCCATTGGAGCCTGGATCTTCTCCCATTCACTGACATTCTGTATGGACCAGAAGACCTGGTTCTGCCACTTGGTTTGAAGCACCAATGGAGAAGTTTCATACTGGAGGTGGTTGATGGACCAATAGTGGATACCCATGCATATTCGGCTCCCTCCTTCCACATTTTTTGTTCATAAGTTGCATTTTTATTGTTATTAAAATTTAAAAAAATGTTTTTATTGCTTTTAATACTGTAAGTGGCCCAGAGTCACCTGATGGCAAACCAAGTGGCAAACAAAATGTAATTTAATTATTTTTAAATCCTTGCTTTCTTCTTAATATTCTGGATTAACTTGAATTCTATTAGATCTCTGAGCAGAATTCTTTCTTGTGGGACCATTGCAAGAGTGAACAGTTTAAGATTAATCTGGCAATGGCAAAAGAAAATACTTCAAGCAGAGCAAAAGATGTCATAGCTTTAGTTACCAGGTAAATTCACCAAATACCCTCAAACACATAATTTCCCATAGTGTTCTTGAGTCTAAATCCTAGCTACTTGGATGGGAACTTTTTTGAAGCTGGGGATAGATGAGATCTTGGGAACTGTAACATTGTGAAATTATGGCAACTTCTGACATCATCCAATATTTTGAAGAGGTGTCACTTTAATTTGCAAAGCATTACTCATTGAAAAGCAATAGGCAAGAATGGCAATAAGATCAAAAGAGTAAATAAAAAGTATCAAATTCTTTGCCAGAATTTTTTTGCCAATTTTTTTAAATATCAATAACTCTTTTTGATCAAACCCAAATAGGATTGAGAAATATCCTGGGATGATGATATAAAGCTTGCTGTTGAAAAGAATAAAAGTGAATGTGATCCTATAATTTCTGCCCCAACGTTCAGTTTTTTTAGCAACACTCAATTTACTACAGCTTCAAGCAGAGTAAACTTAACCAATGGTAGGGCAAGTAGGAAAGTGGTGGTGGTAGAATTTAAGGTAGCTGACAAAATAGAAGTGACTGTAGAAGTAGAGGGATTCGCTTGGCGGTCTCTCAACTATACATCTCCTCCACAGAAAAACTCTCAAGAGCTTTCTGCTGGACCCTATTTTGAAGAGCAAAGCAAAGTCATGGTGGGTTCTTCAGCAGCTGTGTTGGTAGCAATCACAAAAATGTAACAGATTGCCCTTGAACAGGCTCGTTTTAATGGTGACGATGCTGGATAACCCTTGAATAATGAGAAAAGCAATATGCAAGATCTGAACAACTGTTCGATTTCTTATCTGGACAAAAATAAGAGACCACTGGATATTCTAGAACTTATTTTGCTGAAGAGGTTATATAGTAACAGACTCTTGATGTTTTATCTCTCAGTTCATGTTTTGCTATTTGCTTCATTCCTTCTCCAAACTCATGTCTATATTTCTGTGTAATCTCCGAGTTTGACTTTTTTTTTAGATCAGCCATGAGATGCTAGAAACCACCACCTTCTTAGGATTGGGAATTAAACTAACATTGTAGAAAGTTTATGTTTGAGAACAAGGATTTGTTTATATTTCTATATGTTATAGAAAACTGATTTGGTTTCAAGTTTTTCTTAACTTTTATATGTCCAAGGGATTGCAGATGGTAGGAGCTTTGAATGCTTAATTGAGGAATATTCTTCTTTGAGGGACAGCACTGTCAGCCATTCAATTTAAGAGATGCAGTTCATCCCAAACTCATGATGTAGTTGATAGCAAAGCAGGAAGCAATCATTTTGTTGATGTCAGATTAGTTACTCCACTTTGTGAAATAACAAATTAGTGAATCATATTAGCTGACATCAAATATTTTATGCTTGTGCAAGAATCTGCCTTCTTGTTCCCTATCAGAGGTTAGTTTAAACTCATATTTATAAGCCATGACAGCTATTGTGTTATTGCCTTTTCTTAATTAAACAACACCTGATATAAAACATGAAACTGAACTCCTGTGCAGCAGTGATAAAATCATTGAGTACCATAGAGTGTTAGTGAGAATAATACAATAAGCCACTATTCACTCATCAGATATATGCAGAATATTACAGGTGATCAGGAAGTTCACATGGGAGTTAAAATACACACCTGCTTTTTAGAGCCTTAATAAGTGATTGTAGGTAGAGCCGTGTTTATGAATAAAAATTGATTATTTAAAAGGACAACGAGATCTCTCAATAGAATATATTCTCCTTGGTTATAATCTTCTGCTATTATTATGCTTGCAATGCTCTTGGACTATTTTTTAATGCTGTTACCCTCCAACCTTTTCGGTGCCAGTGACTGGTTTCTTGGAGGATAGTTTTTCAGAGGGACCAGGGAAGCATGTCTTGTGCACTGCCTGGACCCTGCACTTATGTGGATGGTGCTTCACTTGCATGGCTTGGTTCCCGTTGGGCCATGCCCCAGTGGCAGTTTGTGGCCTGGGGGTCGGGGACCATGCTTTACTGGTACTGTATAAATAGCTAATGTCTAGCCATCTCTTCTATGTGCTAATCA
Source organism: Thamnophis elegans (assembly GCF_009769535.1). NCBI lineage: Eukaryota > Metazoa > Chordata > Lepidosauria > Squamata > Natricidae > Thamnophis > Thamnophis elegans. The sequence goes on along the minus strand of NC_045558.1, from coordinate 97,847,882 downwards.
TGACAATCTTGCTAAGAGCACTTTATGCATATTTATGCACACAAACACATGCATGGGTCTTCAGTGAGGATATTAGGATTTCATTCAGACTAGAGAAGTGTAGCTAAATGATAGTCAAGAGAAGGAAAGTAATTAAGACTGTTGGGGTGGAACTACTGAGGGTCACATAGCAGACATAAGACTAGTTATAAGTACTTTAGTATCCAACAGTCACATGAAAACCACAAAGAGGCAAGGAAGACAGCAACATCAAAGTATCATGAAAGGTCCTGACACAGCCCGAAGAACCAGTTCAGTAGGAAGAACAAGAGCCATGCCATCAGTATATATACTCTGTCAGTCATCAGATACTATGCAGTATAAATTGCTCATCTAAGAGGGACCTGAAAACTGTTATATAAAGACTTGGAAGCTCCACCCAGTGTGGGTTCCAGCTAATGTCCAACACCAGACTATACACCAGATAGTAGGAGGGTGATTGGTGCATAACAAGCATCAAAGCCATTGTTATAGATGAAATCCAGAGCATATGGAGTACATCAATAAGATGGCACCAAAGTTGAGCTTCTGGGAGAATGCCTGAGGCAGCAGCAAATTCTAGAGAAAGGTCAAGTAGAGGAAGTAACTAAAGCAAGACAAGACCATGCATGGGATATACCAATGACAGCTGAAGTGGCAGTTTGGTAAATCCTATAAATGGCTGAGAAGTGTTGGACTAAAAAATAGCACTCATCATTGATTGTAGTACAAAAATAGGCATTAAGCATCAGTTCCATAAAAGTAGTGGTCTGCCATACTAGACAGGAACCAAGGTGCAGACTATTCCGAGAGAGACAGTCCAAGACATAGTAGCAGGAACAGCATATACTGAATGGCAAAACTAACTAACTGGCATTGTGTATAGGAAGTCTGTACAGAATATGGAATAGACCCTTCTAGGTCTAGAAGCGAGATCTGACTGAAAGTTGTGGAAACTGGGGAACCTCTGGTTGACTTTGCGGCGATCTCAGGTACAGGGAACAGTCTCCACATTCCCTGTGCTGAGTTATTCCTGTTTGTGGGCTCTGAGAGAAGCCAAAGCTGCCCTGTAGGTGGTGAAGCAAAGAGGGGCACCCTGTGAGGTTGAGGAGCGTCGCAGCTCTCCTGTGACCCCAAGTTTTTTTTCACTCTCAAGAAGAAGAGGCAGCCTAAAGATAGCTGCCCCAAAGCTGGGACAACCGAAGAACAACTAAGACTGGTTCTGGAGTGAAGTAGGTGAACTGTGTTGGAACTGGGGAAAGAATTTTCCATTTGCTTTAAACTTAACCCCAAGGGACATTTTAGAATTATCTGCTCAGAACTATGTATTAAAGCAGCATCTAGGCATTCTGAGAAAACACCAGACTGGAAATGGAAGGCGCAGGAGAGAAAAATTATAAAATTTTGAAATATACAGGAAATTGGACTCTTAAATTGGGAAAATGTGGTCCTGGGAAGGCATTTTAAAATGCTGAAATCTCCAGGAAACTTATTTTGGTTTTTTAATTGTTTTATAACTAAAAATAACAATTGATTAGCTATATTGAAATTTAAGTGGAGAGTGCACCTGCTGATGAAAGGAAAAACTACAAGTTTGGCAATACCTTTATGAAGGACAGTGAATACCATGGGATTATTTCCAGATACCCCATGACTACTGAAGATCCAAATATGAAAATGAGGAAACTATTTAGTTAAAGGGAAACTTGAATGTTATGAGAGAAGAACACTAGTAAGAATTCATATTAAATCCTACTTAGTGGCGATAAAAAAGCAACATTTTTCTACTCTTATTGGGTGCACAGATAACTGCCCAGCCGCCCTGTTTAGGGTGACCCGGTCCTTACTTAACCAAGGAAGTGGGAAAGACCCCTTGCAGGATGGGGCTGAAGAATTTGCTCAGTATCTGCAGGATAAAATCAATCAGATCCAGACAGGCTTGATTCTGACTGGGTAGATTCGGGTGAGTTGAAGGGGATGAATCTTGTGGAGACCATCTGGGATGAGTTTGACCCTGTGACCCCCGAGAGCATGGACAGGATTATGGGGAGACTCAGTACTGCCACTTGTGTGCTGGACCCGTGTCCCTCTTGGTTAGTCTCAGCTTCCCGGGAGGTGACACAAGGCTGGCTCCAGGCGATTACCAATGCTTCGTTGAGAGAGGAGTTCTTTCCCACTGCCTTGAAGGAGGCAGTGGTGAGACACCTCCTTAAGAAGCCTTCCCTGGACCCAGCTTCTTTAGCCAAATATCGTCCGGTCTCCAACCTTCGCTTTGTAGCGAAGGTTGTCAAGATTGCTGTTGCATGTGAGCTTTCCCAGTACCTGGATGAAGCTGTCCACCTGGATCCATTTCAGTCGGGTTTCAGACCTGGATACAGCACAGAGACAGCATTGGACAGCATTGAAATGGAGGAAAGTCGTTTGTTTTTTTTGTTCTCTTGCTTTGTTTTGTAAGTGTTGTTTTGTTTAAAAAGAATAAAAATATATTTTAAAAAAAGAAATTAGTTGTTTTTTAGCCTAGCAAATTGTAACCTTAATACTGGACTGCAAATGTTATCTCACTGCTGCATCTCACTTCTATTCTTGGCTTCAAAGCTAAGCACATTCTTGAAAAGATAGAATAAATTGTTACACGGGAATATCAGGCCCCATAGATAAAGGCACCAAACTAGGGAGTTTTCCTGGCTCATAAATCCTTAAAGCATTCTGCCGAAAAGCAACTTGGTAAAGGGGGCTGCCACCCCATGCACAAGGCTATAGCAACACTCCATAGATAAAGTAGACAGAGACAGGAGCTTGAACAAAAGAACGCTTTAAAGATTACATTGGTAATTAATCTTTCTCTCGGGATAAACTTTGTTTCTATCTGCAATATTCTGAGCCACTCTTGCAGGGTTTGGCTATTTCTTACATGCATTTGTTTGTATGTTTTGGATATAGTTTTCTTACCCAGCTTTTGCTGTGGCCATAAATAAAAGCTGATATCTTTTTCCCAAGCCTCAGCTTGAGTCTTACTCTCTTTGGCATTTCAGTGGCTCGGCGAAACTGCTGGAACCTTACAACTAGACAAAAAGAGATTTGATTTTGTAAAAAATGAATTGGAAATCTTACTGTGTGGTAGTGATGAACATATTATTGCTAAGTTTTATAAATTGTTATTGAAAATTGAACTTGGAGATTGTATGTAAAGCATTGTATGATTCAGTGGGCAAAGAACTTTGGATATAATATCGTTGCTTGAACAATGGCATAATATGTGGACAAAATGTCCAAAATTATCACTGAAATAATTTAAAAGAACACTTTTATAAGATGATGTACTATTGGTATCAAACATCAGACAAATTGTCAATAAGAAAGGCATTTCAAATGAATGTTGGAAATATAAATGTTAAAAAAGTAACTTTTTATCATTAATGGCAGACATGTGACAAAGCAAAGAAGTATTGCAGTAGGATTCACATCTCAATACAGAAGATTCTTAAAGTGAATATAAAGATAAAAGATAAAGACTTTTCTTGTAGGTTCAATGGCTAAACAACTTGAAAAAATGGAACTTTGATGTTACGTATGTTGTTGTCAGCAAGAATACTTTATGCACAAAAAATAATTTTCACATTGGACAAAAGTTGACAAGTTATCAGAGATGGCTAAAATATACTGCTTGATTAAAGAAAAAGACACAATTTTGTTTCTACTTGGAAACTGTTTTTTGGATTTTATTCTTGAGGTGTAAAAAATGAAACTTGGGGGGAAGTTAACAACTATCTATGCACCTTGCATATAATAAGGCTGGCCACATGACCACGGAACACTGACTCCCTCAGCAGATTCATGTGAGATGGCTGAGGAAAGGTTTTGCTTCACTGAGAACAGTTTTATCCTCTATTAAATCTGAAGAAGTAGAGTCCTTGATGCTGTCAGTGTGCAATCATTTGTCAATTAAACCCATGCCGCTCCTTGCCTTTATTTGGGACAGGAAAGACAAAACTCATGGTTACTTCCAAAGACATCAAATCAGAAATGCTCTACTTCAAATATGGTCAAAAATCAAAAGAAAACATTACAATAAAATTCCAATTTGGTTATCCACTATGGAAGCACTGATTTATCTGAATGTATTAGGCACAAATAAAATAATAAAATACAAAGACATATTAGATAATCAAGAGAAGTTAAAAAGAAGGCAAGAACTGAAAGATGTGGGAATAGATATAGACTGGTGACCATACCTACAAATACAGGTGAGGTACAAATAAGAGAGAGAAAGAGATGGATTTTATAAGGATCTACAAGAATTAAATAAAATTCTACAGAACTGAAGAGAAATTGATTTAAAAAATCATTAGTTATTAAGATTCAAGATGGAAGAGGTAGTCATGAAAGAAACTATTGATAACGTCGGCAACAAATTTTGGATATACTATTGAATTGGCAAAATGGGAAAAAATTGGGAGACAAACTATAAATTAACAATGGCAATGGCATACAGAGACAACATATAAAAAATGTTTTACAGATGGTACCTATCACCAGCAAGAATTGCGAGAAAGTTCCTGGAATGCTCATCAGCTTGCTGGAAGTGCAATCAACAACAGGGAATGTGGTGGACATGCGCATCTGCAAAAAAAAAAAAATGAGTAAAAATAAAAGAAAGGCTGGAAGAGATCACTGCACACCAAATAGAACTAAAACTTGGAGTATTTCTATTAGGAATTATAACGGGAAACTACTAGAAAAGTATCAAATATCTAATTCTATGCATAATTACGGCAGCAAGAATTTCATTTGCACAGAATTGGAAAAGTAAACACATACCAACAGAAGAAAATGTAATAAAAAGTATTAGAAAGTGCTGAAATGGATAGGTTCACAAAAGAACTAAAAGATAAAGAAGAATATTACTCAGTTTGGGACTTATGGTATAATTGGCTAGAGGAAAGAGGAAAAAAAGTAGGAAAGAAATAAAGAAAAGAAGAAAGATCAAGAAACTACAAAACAATCACAAAACCGGAAAATGAATAAAAGGTGGAAATACAAAATAGACTGTAGACAAAAATAGTAGGAAATAAAATGATTTACATGTACAGATAAAGGAAACACAATGGATATGTAAAAGGAGTATAATGTGTTGCAGATGTTAAGTTTGTATAAATAAAATATTTTTTTTTAAAAAATAAATCCACGCCACTCCTGGCTGTTGAAAGCCTCCAACTGACTAGCAGGTGGGTCACTATCCTCACTACATGACTGGACATTCCAGGGGGCATTTAAAGAGGCTCTTGTTCATCCTTCTTTAAAAAAACAGCACAATCCCACCTGGAAGGGAAGGTGATAAAAATATGGTTTCCTCGTAGTTTCAGAGGTTCGAATGAAACAAATAGTCAGTCAGGATTCAGGGCTGTTAATGGTACAGAAGAAAACTAGTAGTAATTGTGGATGATCTTTGGCAAGAGCAGGATGTAGGTAGTGGGCCACCTTGGCTCTCCTTGACCTCTTAGCAACCTTCAATAGCATCAATATTTTAATATCCTTTGAAGTCAACGATGGAGGCTGGGCCTGGGCAGCATAGCCTTGCACTGGTTTGCCTCCTTTCTCCAAGGATTCAGGGTAATTAAGGGTACAGAAGAAAGCTAGAGATCAAGCCATCCTGAACACCAACGAATTGTTGGACAAACAGACGTGCAGACTGTGCCTTCAAGAGGGCATTTCTCCAAGAGAGAAGCTTGCATACCCCATGTGTGGAAAAAAGAACCTACTTTTCTGCTACAGAAACAGACCTGAAAAATATTCAATAAATACTGAGTATAGATGTATGGTGTTAATAAAGCCATGGCTCCCCCATAATAATTGTCCCTTAATTCAGTAGATTTCAATGGGAATATAACAGGAAAAACTGCTGTTGCAGCAGGACATAATTTTCCATGCCACTAAAAATAGGATTGGACTTGGGTAACCACCTTCAGCCAAACTGCCTGCTTCAGGCTGCTTTCTATTACACCTCTTCTTACTGATCATTCCATACTGACAAAATCAACCTGCATTTCAGTTATCAGATTGTCATCACTGAATATCAATCGAATTCATTGAATTTATACTGTGTGTCAACATCCAAGATGGTGACATTGCAGCTATGGCCATTATGCACACTATTTTGGAGTTGCCACAGGGAGGAGGAAAAAGGGGGGTCACATGTGGTACATTAGTAGGTGCCAGGTGTTGGGTGTTGCAATAGGGTATGGAGGGGGCATGTGACAGAGGACCCTCGGATGGGTGAAATGGCAGTGGCCAGAGAGTCTTTGCTGGAGCATGCCCGGAGTGAGCCATCAGGACCAGGGCTTGCCGAGTCCTTATAATTAGCTGACGGAAGCCGGTAATGCTGGTTAGATTCCCATTTCACTGTGTGCTAAGTAGAGAGACCAGTAAAAAAGAATTGCTCCACCAATGTTGTGGCTTTGTTTCTTACTGACTAGTTTCGGAATCATGACAGTTAGCCAGCATTCTTCTTTCTCTTCTTGCTGCTTCCCATCAGTTCTCTTGGCTCAGCTGTTAGTCAAGACTGAGTGATGTGATGGCAAAGGTACCAACATGGGAGCGACAGAGGGGGATGCTCCCAGGCGGATAGTACTGCAGAGTTGGCAGTGGGTGCTGTCCAGCTAGGGGCATGTCTCAAAGAGCAGAAGAGCTGCCAGTCTGACCTATGGGTTTGGGAGGAGCCTGATGCATTGGAAAGTCCAGAATCAGAGGCTGCTGGGGAATGGGGAGAAAGCTCAACTGTAGCTACAGGGACTGGGGTCCCACCACTGTTTCCAAGCTTCCCAGGCTCAAATCTAATGGAAAGGCAGGAGACAAGGATGACAGACAGTGATGAGGAGGCAGAATGGATTCGCACCACTCTCTATGGCTTGGGCTCAATCAGAAGCTGTCACAATCTAGCTCTGCCTGTGATCCAGTGCCGATTGCTATGCAGGTTTGGAATGAGCACCATTTTGTGAGCGATAGAAAATCTGCCTGGCTGGAAGAGGGAGGTGCGAGATTGGCTCAGCTTCAGGACCAAAGCTATGCTCCCCTTTTGCACAGGGCCCAAGAATTGCTGGGTGAAGAGAATGCCTTCTGCCTTGTTCGGAAGAATTTGGCAGGGTGTTCTGAAGATTTGCATACCACATGTGTGGAAAGAATAACCTACTTTCTTGCTAGGAGACATCACTGTCCAAGCAGTAGTGGTTTCACTCTTTCCCTTATCATGTTGAGGTTTGAGGTTATTCGATTTATATGCCGGCCTTCCCCAAGGAGTCAGGGCGGCGTAAAACATTAAAAGAAACACATACTACAAAAGTTTAAAAGAAATTAAATAGGATATCCCCAAACGCATGTGTGGAAAGAATAACCTACTTTCTTGCTAGGGGACATAACTCTCCAAGCAGTAGTGGTTTCACTCTTTCCCTTATCATGTTCATATTTTATAGACAATGATCCAAAAGAATGGAAGTGCCAAGAAATTTCCATGTCTTCCTGTCTAGGAGAAGGAGGTGCGTGATTGGCTCTGCTTCAGGGCAAAAGCTCTGATCCATTATACACAGGGCCCAAGAATTACTGGGTGAAGAGAATGCCTTCTGCCTTGTTCTGAAGAATTTGGCAGGTTGCTCTGAAGATTTGCATACTACATGTGTGGAAAGAATAACCTACTTTCTTGCTAGGAGACATCACTGTCCAAGCAGTAGTGCTTTCACTCTTTCCCTTATCATGTTGAGGTTTGAGGTTGAGGTTTATACGATTTATATGCCGCCCTTCCCCAAGGACTCAGGGCGGCGTAAAACATTAAAGGAAACACATACTACAAAAGTTAAGAAGAAATTAAATAGGATATCCCCAAATCCATGTGTGGAAAGAACAACCTACTTTCATGCTAGGGGGCACAACTGTCCAAGCAGTAGTGGTTTCACTCTTTCCCTTATCATGTTCATATTTTATAGACAATGATCCAAAAGAATGGAAGTGCCAAGAAATTTCCATGTCTTCCTGTCTAGGTGAGGGAGGTGCGTGATTGGCTCTGCTTCAGGTCAAAAGCTCTGATCCATTTTGCATAGGGCCCAAATCTTGTGGGGTGAAGAGAATGCCTTCTGCCTTGTTCTGAAGTATTTGGCAGGTTGCTCTGAAGATTTGCATACCACATGTGTGGAAAGAATAACCTACTTTCTTGCAAGGGGACATCACTGTCCAAGCAGTAGTTGTTTCCTTCTTTCTTAATATGTCAACATTTTATAGACAGTGTTCAAAAAGAATGGAAGAGCCTTACAAAAAATTCCCTTCTAGCTATTGAAATCCAAGTGTTGGGGAACTTGTCTAACTTTCTGAGTAGAATGTCAGGAAAAATATGTATCGAGAGTACAAAATTGCAACCATTCTGGAATATCTGAATGACACAGCTCTGTTTTTTATTTGCTCAACTGATGTATCTAATTAATGCTCTCTTTTTAGGAGCAGGGGAGAGAAAGAGAGAATTCCACCCTGCCAATACTGCTCTGATTCACTCCACTCTCTATGGCTTGGGCTCAATCAGCAGCTGTCACAATCTAGCTCTGCCTGTGATCCAGCGCAGATTGCTATGCAGGTTTGGAATGAGCACCATTTTGTGAGCGATAGAAAATCTGCCTGGCTGGAGATAATCAAGCCCATGTGGTTGTGGCTTGGCTAAGAATTTAGACCCACCAGTATCTTGGGCCGTTTCCCATGGTGGCCATCAATCAATCCAGTGGCCTATCACCTGACCCTGCCACATTCGATGCGAGTGTACCTGGTGTTCCATCACTCACTCCTGATCCCTGAGTGGTCACCTTGTCCTCTCCGCCAACCATTCCCCCCCCTCCAGCCATCACCGCATAAGGTGGAGACACAGCTACCGCACTAAGTAGCCCGGATCCGAGACTTGAGATGCCTAAAGGGATGTTTCCAGTACTTGGTGGACAGGAAGGATAAGGGGTCAGAGAAGGGGACTTGGACCGATGCGACGGACATACATGCTCTTGCTTTGGTGCAGGCCTACCATGCACGTTATCCCTCGAGGCCACACCCTGAGAGTCAGTGCGGGATAGTGTTGTTGCCCAGCAGAAGCTGTTGGAGCTGCCGATGGACTCCAATAGTGAGTGACCCTATGAGTCAACTCTGGAAGATGTGGAGGACCCTAGGCAGGGTTTAGACTCTGAGCAGAGACCAGACAGGCTCTTTGGCCACCAGCAGGCGCCTGAGGCTTGGAGCAGTGGGGAGTTGGTCCCTGACATCAGGCACTGGAGCAGTGGGGAAGATCAAAGGGAGTTGATCCCTGATGCCAGGCAAAGAAGGGCGGAGAAATGGAGGCAGCGGTTATAGAGACAGAATCATAAGAGATAATCAAGCCCAGGTGGTAGACTGTCCTACCACATTCTGGAATACGCCATAACCCAGAAGGAGAAGGTAAATCGTATTGTCTAAATCACATGTTGCAGTTGCAACAGGGCAAACAGCCACTCACTTCGACCTTCGATGCATGCACAGCCACAAGCAAAGGAAAGAGTAGACCATGATGGGATGGAAAGTGGATTGAAGCATATAAGGCTAATCATAAATACCTGTACGAGACCACTTTTTCATGGGCCTACAGTAACCCAAATGAGTGGAAGCCTTGTACAGGATCCACTAGCTGCTAAGGATGGGATTGTGTTTGTGATTATACAGGGGGAGGATATAAGGGGTGTCCATATATAACATCATTCTGAAAAGGGAGTGGTAACATTGTACACCTTGAAGTTGCCCGAAATCTCCCCCCCTATGGTAACCTATGGTTTTGGTATAGACGGACAGGGGTCAGACCCAATTACTTATATCACTATCAAAGTGGAAAGAGTAATTGATGGGGAGGTGAAATCACTAGGATAGTCAGTATATGATTCTCTAAAAAAGTTTGATAAGCCTTTATCCATTAGTACAAAAGCGAATAACCTATTCATTGAACTGGCTGAAGAAATAGCGAAATCATTAACGATGAAAAACTGTTTTGTTTGTGGGGGAACTAATCTGGGAGAACAATGGTCTTGGGAAGCCTTGGAAGCAGAACCCACAGTTTATCATAACATCTCTCAAGCAGGTAATATAACAACTAGAAATCAATTCACTGGAATAGCGTGGACGCTCTCCACTAATTTAGTAGGAAGAAACTGTTTTTTTGAGTACAGGAGCTGTTAATGTAGGGGATTTAATTTGTTTGGGATTTTGGAATATGAAGTACCAAAACTGGTTTTCTCCAAGTAATGCTACTGAACCAGGTAAAATCAATACGATATATCTATCCTATTTACACTCAGCATCCATAGACGATGAGTGGATGGCTCCTAAAAACATGTATTGGTTTGGGGTAAATTAGCATATGAAATTCTACCTAAAAACTGGTCTGGGTCATGTGTGTTGGGATGAATAAAACCATCATTTTCCCATTTACCTATGAAGGCTCACCAGGTATTAGGGAGTCCATTGTATGAGCAGATAGGTCAAAAGAGGAAAAAACGTGAGACAGAACGACGTTCTCAAACTTCCCATGTAAGGAATTAGCTGAATATGAAAGAAGTGATGTGTGGAGTTATGAAAGAATTGTATGCACATATGGAAGGGCTACTTGGGCTGAGGATGTGTCCTGGGGATACTGAACCCCTATATACATGTTGAATCGTATTATACAACTACAGGCAGTTCTGGATTTGGCTGGACAAGGAATAGATAAGGCTCTTAATGTGTTATTGGAAGCTATAGACAAAATCAGAACTGCTGTATATCAAAATGGGCTAGCCCTGGACTATCTGTTGGCAAAAGAAGGTGGTGTCTGTGGAAAATTCTCAAACTGTTGTCTACAAATATATGAAACTGGGAAAGTAATCAAACAATTAACAACAGAAATGCAACAACTCACACACAATCCTGACCAGGTATGGAATGGAGTTGATTTCAAGGAAATGTTTAGCACTTTGTTTCCCAAACTTCCAGGATTATGGGCCATAGTAGCATTAATTGGGTTAATAGCAGCTGAATGTGTCCTTATCCCATGTGTTTTGCCAATTTTTATAAGAACTATCTCAAACAGCTTATCACTACTAGCAGAAAGAAGGCAACTGCTCAGGTAATGGCTATGTGGAAATATGTTCACCAAGAATCTGTACTACCCTTCTGTCAAGCATCATCACCAATTTGAAGAAAAGGCTGATGGTTTGTGACCATCTAAAAACAGGTAGCCAATTGCCAGATGCAAACAAGTTACACTTTATCATATATTTGGAGTCAGATTACTGGAACATTGAAGATGTAGTCATTCCATGGGCAGAAGCAGAATTGATTGAATTTGGTGAAATTTTTAATTACAAAATTAATTTGAATGACTACAGAGATTTTTGGGAAAATGTGCTCAAAAATCCAAACAATTACAAAATTCCTGATGTATCAGAAAAGCTAGAAATATTGTCAGGACAATTGCTGCTAGTTCAGCAGAGACAGAGGGTTCTCAAAAGTGAACCTCATATGTTCGGAGCAAAGTACCCACCTAATTGTTCCAAACATAAGTAATCTGAAGATGATAAGTATGGTTGGCATGCCTGTTGAGAGATGGGACCCAATTTCTGCAGACAAAGTTTGGCGCAGAGCGCCCCATCACATGGCTGATGATCTGTGAGTAAAGACCATGAAAACCGCAACTGAGGAGTCTGGAAGCCTAAGAACCATCTGAAATATCTTCAAACAGAAAACCAATAACACAGGTAAGTACTTGAGTGTATCACTTTCATGGTGTTATTCTTATGTAAGGTGTAAGTGCATGCAATTAAAGTTTTCCTTTCTGTGTCTCTTCTTTGTGCAGGTTATTGGAGCAAGGTGGTGCAGAAGATTGGCAAAGCAGTCATCTTCCCTTTGTAAGTAGCAGTTTTATTGCTTTGTGTGCTGGTTTCATCCTTAATGTAGTGCATGCAAACTGAAGTGCATTTCTTCTTTATTCAGGCTATTCATTGGAGCAAGTATGGTCAGTGAAATAGAAGATCGACAAGGATCGACAATGGTTTGCCTCAATCCTCCAAGCCTGATCCCAATCAATATTTATAGAGAGAAATCCAGCCAATGGCCATTCTTTCAGTGGGATTTCTTTTGTTGGGTGATACAAGGCAAGTGGGAAAGACTGGGGGGAGGCTGCTGGGTTGGGCCACTGACTAAAATCTACTGGACCCACTCGCTGCTTCCACCAGTCTATCCCCTTCTGAATCCCGAGACAGAACAAGGCCTTGGTCAGTACAGGACAACTGCAGTAGTCTGGACAGTAATTGGAGGTGGCTAGAGCCCTAATTTATATGAAAAAAATTACTTCCCCTCTGGTGGACATAACTGAGAGCTACCAAAACAGACCTAAAAAATGTCCAAAGACTATTGGGTATAGATATATGGTGAATATTACTAGGACTCAGACTCCCCCACAACAATTGCCTTTTAATTTGGTAGACTTCAATAGGAACCTATCAGGAGAAACTGCTGTCACTGCAGGACAGAATTCTCCAAGCCACTGAAAACTAAGTAGCATTAGATCTAGGTCTTCTTGTGTGGCCTTTCCTCCAAGGGCCAATCCCTGGCAATGTTAATAGGAGAGAAAAATCCAGCCCATGGCTATCTTTTTTTTGTATAACACTGGGCTTGATGAATGCTCTGTCCATGTTTCCTTAACATCTAGGTGAAGCTTCTGGGTGAGATATTTGCTACTGTGGGATGAGGTGCCATTCTATTCTAATGATACTCAGTTTTATATCTCTATCAGGGGCCTGGAGGTTGTGGGTGTTGAGCTTCAGCCCAAGGGTCACCATACCTGGAGGTGGGAATGCAACTAGAGAGGCAGTGGCTCGCTGGGATGCAATGAGCTAGGCAGTGGTGGGCCTACCTTTGTTGATGCCGCACAGAGACAGCATTCCTGCTAAACCTGTGCTGCCCAGCTGACCGGTCCCACTGGCCTTCTGCAATGGCCATGTGCCACCCACTGGACCATTCTGGACAAGAGAGGCCATGCCGCACAGCCATCAAGCAGCCAAGTATCCAGCTCCAGTTCCACAGGAAAAAAGCAGGTCCCCCTGGGAGGCTGGCGAGTTTAGCCTGACTAGCCCAGGAGAAGTCCAGAGCAGCATATCAGGCAGGGTCACCAACCAGTGAAAATGCAGAGAAGGGCAAGGCAATGGCAATGGTGAAATACCCAGAGATTTTCTATGACAGTGGGGATGACATCCGTGTGGACCCAATGATAAGCAGCCCCATCCATCCCTTTATCATCCCTGTGACTGTGACAGGTCCCCAGTCAGGTTGGAACAATGAGTATGGGGCCCTGATAGACAAGGGATGTACAAGTTAGCTGGACAGTGACTGAAGAGCTCATGCTACTGTTAAGGTGGTTGGCCCATTCCATCAAGTTTGAGTAGGTTGAGGGCTCCCTGTTGGGGGGGGGGGTCCTGCTACTCATGTGACCAAACCTGTGAGACTGGAGATGGGGGAGCACTGGGAAATGATCCACTTAATAGTCATGCCAATGATATCTGATTGGTTCATCAGCTTGGCTTTCTACCCAACCATCAATGGGGCATCTGAGAGAGCCAATGTTATGGTGGAACATTATCCCCATTGTTATGTCACCTACCAACAGTCTGATTGGGCAGGTGGCGTATAATGACATGGTGCATAGCAGCACTGGGTTTGTCCCATTCCAGGTGGTCAACGGGCTGGATTTCATACCTATTCCCAAGTACCCACAGAAACCTTCTTCCCCTTGCAGGCTTGATGAGTGGATGGCGACCATACAGAACGTATGAAGCATAGTGAAGACAGCCTTGATTAAAGCTGCTGAGGCATACAAGCCCAGGTGGATGAAACCTGGGCCCCTCACAAACCCTTCCAGGTGGGAGGGAAAGTATATCTGTCAACCAAGTATCTGTACCCTGTAAAAAGCTAGGCCCAAGTTCCTTGGTCTTTTCTCCATTGTACTGGTAATAAATCTGGTGACAGTGGAGCTACAGTTGCCTCGCGTGTTAGGCCATATTCAACCTGTTTTCCACAGTCTGCAGAAATCCCTAGGTGATGCATACATTAGAACACCACCACCAATTCTGGACAAAAATTCAAAAATGGTTGGAAGAAGTAACAGAACAAAAAATTGACATGAAGCCTGAGCTGTTTCTTCTAGGAATAATAAAATGAAACATAAGTAAGGATATCCAATATATAATGCTCCATATAATTATTACAGCCAGAATCACATTTGCCCAAAATTGGGGGAGGTGACACGAGGCTGGCTCCAGGCGACTACCAACTCTTCGTTGAGAGAGGGGTTCTTTCCCACTGCCTTGAAGGAGGCAGTGGTGAGACACCTCCTTAAGAAGCCTTCCCTGGACCCAGCTTCTTTAGCCAACTATCGTCCGGTCTCCAACCTTCGCTTTGTAGCGAAGGTGGTCGAGATTGCTGTTGCATGTGAGCTTCCCCAGTACTTGGATGAAGCTGTCCACCTGGATCCCTTTCAGTTGGGTTTCAGACCTGGATACAGCACAGAGACAGCATTGGTCGCGTTGGTCGATGATCTCTGGCAGGCCCGGGACAGGAGCTGCTCCTCTGTCCTGGTCCTATTAGATCTCTCGGCGGCTTTTGATACCATCGACGATAGTATCCTACTGCGATGACTCGGGGGTTGGGACTGGGGGGGCACCATGTTACGGTGGTTCTCCTCCTACCTGTCGGATCGCTCGCAGTTCGTGTTGACTGAAGGGCAGGGATCGGCCCCGATGCACATCACTTGTAGGGTGCCCCAGGGGTCGGTTCTCTTACCCCTCCTGTTCAACATATATATGAAATCACTGGGTGACATCATCCGTGATTTGAGGGTACGGTATCATCAATATGCTGATGATACCCAACTTTTAATCTCTACCCCAAACCACCCAAATAATGCCCTCGAGGTGATGTCCCAATTGCTGGAGGATGTGCGGATCTGGATGGTGGCTGTGGTTTCTGTCATCCAGATTTGTGCATCTTGTTCCATCTTTGATAATAGAGGGAGAAATTTTAGCCCCCTCAGAGAGGGCCTGCAATCTGGGAGTTCTCCTGGATACACGGCTTAGTTTAGAAGAACACCTGACGGCCGTGACCGGGGGGGGGAGCCTTTTACCAGGTTCACCTGGTATGTCAGTTGCGGCCCTTCCTGGATCAGGATGCTCTGTGCACAGTCACTCATGCCCTCATCCTTTCTCACCTGGACTACTCTAATGCTCTCTACATGGGGCTGCCCTTGAAGAGCACCCGTAGGCTTCAATTGGTCCAGAATGCGGCTGCGCGGGTTATCATGGGGGCACCTAGGTGCTCCCATGTTGCACCCCTTTTAGGAGCCTGCACTGGTTGCCGGTTTCTTCTGGGTGCGATTCAAGGTACTTATTATGACCTTTAAAGCGCTCCATGGCTTAGGCCCAGGATACCTGCGAGACCACCTACTGCCACTGGTAGCCTCCCACTGTCCAGTGCAATCCCACAGAGTTGGCCTCCTGAGGTGCCGTCGGCCAGACAGTGTCAGTTAGTGACCCCCAAGGGGAGAGCCTTCTCTGTGGGAGCGCCTTCCCTCTGGAATGAGCTGCCCCTGGAGCTTCGTATAATCCCCAACCTCCGGTCCTTCCGACACGCCCTAAAAAGTTGGCTTCTGAGTGCGATTCAAGGTACTAATTATGACCTTTAAAGAGCTGCATGGCTTAGGCACAGGATACCAACGAGACCACCTACTGCCACCGGTAGCCTCCCACTGTCCAGTGCAGGTCATCACCCAAGTGCTCAACTGGGTGTGGAGGGGGTGGCCAAAGGGACCAGTCAAAGCAGAGTTCACATTCTTCTATGCCTAGCAACATGAACTGTCAGCCCAACAGTCCTGTTTACTTCGGGGAAATAGAGTGACAGTCTCCCAGAAGCTGTGATGACCAAGTCCTGGAAGCCTTGAATATTGGCCACCCAGGCATTGTAAAAATGAAGGCATTCACCTGCAGCTATGTTTGATAGGCCAACCTGGACAAAGCCATTACTGAGTGGGTCACCTCTTGCTACCTCTGCTAAGAGTCTAGACCAGCACCCCCCTCCATTCCAGCACGCAAGTGGGAAGTGCCCCTGGTCAAGAGTCCATATTGATTTTGCCAGGCCATTCCAGGGTCAGACGTCCATGGTGGTTGTTGATACATACTCCAAATGTCTGGAGGTGATACTAATGCCATCAACAACATCAGACACCATTATCAAGGCATTACAGAAACTCTTTGCAATCCACAGACTACCAGATGTCCTGGTATCAGACAATGGGCCACAGCTCACGTCCAACCAATTCGTACGGGTACTGGTGGGTCATGGCATCTGTCATGCCCTGATCACACCACTCCATCCTGCTAGCAAAGGGCAGGCAGAGAGAATGATACAGTCAGCAAAAGAGGCCCTGCCATGAATGGGCCCCAGGGATTGGCAGACACGAATATCAAAATATCTGTTAGTCCAACATGTTATATCCAGTGCCATGACTAACCAGAGTCCAGCTGAACTTCTAATGGGTCACCACCTAAGAAATGATCTGGACTGACTACACCTGAACTATTCTTCAGAGGTGCCCACCAACTCGAGCAGCAAACTCTGGTCATTCGCTATGGGGGACCTAGTGTATGCACACAACTATGCTGGGGATGCCCTCTGCATTCCTGCCCAGGTTATAACCATAACTAGAACTTGTTCATATCAAGTGGAGCTGGAGGATGGCTGAGTATGGCACCACCACATCGACCAACTGTGCGGCCATTTGGGCACCTCTGTCTGCTGCCAGCCGGAATGGACTCAGCCCGAAACAAACCCAATTAGAGACTCTAAAGTTCTGCCACAAATGGAAATAGAAACCAAATGAGATGATAGCACAACACAGGTATCTGTCAAACCAGGAGCCAGTCAGTGAAGAGTTTCTGTAGAACTGGTTCCCATCACAGCAAAGACACCAGCGGCCAAGCCTCCAAGACTGCCAAGGGCAGATCCTATAGCAGCAGCCGCCACAGCTGCACCTACTCCAAATGATGGACTAACTGAACTGTACAGGTTGGGATGGCTACACTGCCATCCCACATGACTACAAATGGTAAAATGCATAAAATTTAAACAGATAATGTTCCATCTTGGTAGGGAGGGGTATCGCGTATTGAAATGAATAACTTAAACTAGTGCTGAAGTTCTCTTATTATGAATTTTTTATGTTACTATATAATTGTTACTGATTAAACTAATATTTGCTGTTTGCTTCTGATCTGATATACTGCTAGAAATCATTTATTAAGAATTAAGCTTTGTTATAGGCTTCTGCTTATATTATTGTATACTGTCAGAAATTAGTTGTTTATCCATTCAGACCAAAACGGTTTTCTACCAAAGAGGCAAATTAGAGACAATATAAGAATAATCTTGGACACTTTGGAATATTATAAAGCCCACCACGAAAAGCAAATGGCCTTGATGTTTCTTGACGTGCAGAAGGCTTTTGATAACGTGAACTGATTATTCATGATACAAGAAATGGAACTAATGATCTTTGGCAAGAACTTTATTCAAGCTATACAAACAGTATACCACAAACAAACAGCTAAGATAATGATAAATGGAAAACTGACAGATCCTATTGAAATAAAGAGTGGTATGAGACCAGGCTGTCCATTGTCACTGCTGCTCTTTGTCCTAACATTAGAAGTTTTAAACAGAAGAATCAGAGAAGAGGAAGAAATAAAAGGAATGACTATTAAAAAAGAATACAAGTTGCAAGCGTTTGCAGATGATTTAGTCTTCATTCTCGAGGAGCCATTGGATTTACACCCAAATTGATAGAAAGTATTGAGGAATATGGAAAAGCAGCAGGTTTGAAAATAAAGACAAAACAAGAATCATGACAAAGAATATATCATCAAAACATAAAGAAGAATTGGCAGAAATCTTGGAGATGCAAGTTATGAACAAGGTCAAAAAAGGAGGGTTTTTACGATAAAATGACTGAATTAGATAAAATCTAAACAGGTACCGATGAAAAGGTAATTTAAACACTCTATGGCTACTTACTAGAGGTGAAACTCCATGAGGAACAAGTCAAAAGAAACTATGTTAGCTTGGGGAAAAAACTTTGGGCATGGGATTCAATTAGAGAAATGGCAAAAATTGTGGACTCAAAACTATAAAGTGACTATGTCAATTGCATATAAGGAGAATTTGTGTAAGATATTTTACAGGTGGCATCTATCCCCATCGAGAATTGCAAGAATGTCCAAGTCTAAATCTGAAAAATGTTGGAAATGTCATCAGATGCCAGGCACATACTACAACATGTGGTGGATTTGTACTGAAGCAAAAAAATATTGGACTGAAATCCACATGTGGTTGGAGAAGATGATTCATACACATATAGATTTAAAACCAGAACTCTTTTTATTGGGAATAAGACCAGAAACATACAATACTCACTTGAAATATCTGATCATAAATGTTTTAACAGCTGCTAGAATTGTATTTGCCAAAAATTGGTAAAACGAGAAAGTACCATCAACAAGAGGAAACTATTCGGAAAATAATGGAATGTGCCAAAATGTGTAAGCTTACATTTGAAATTAGAGAACAAGTGGATGAGCAATATTATAAAGTGTGGGACTTGTTTTACCAACAGTTAGATAAAAAAACCTGGGAATGAAATGTTTTACTTACGTTGTAGTAGGTTTTTTTTTTTACGATATAGAGTACTACTTATATGATATATAGAGGACAATAATGATTTTAATGTATAAGAGAGGGATGATTTGAATACTTTGGTATAATTGTATGTAGTGACCATTTTATATTAGAAAGATCTTTGTATATTAAACGGATCAACAATGATTTAAGGAATAATTGATATATACATGAATTGAAATACTTAACCACTATATGGATTAATAATTAATAATGGGAAACTATTCAGGTATGTTTAATGTAAACCAGTGATGTTAATCCTAAATTTAAAAATTGATGCACAAAACTTGTAACTGAACAACATGCTTGATGAAATGGAGGAAAGTCGTTTTTTTTTGTTCTCTTGCTTTGTTTTGTAAGTGTTGTTTTGTTTAAAAAGAATAAAAATATATTTTAAAAAAAGAAATTAGTTGTTTTTTAGCTGAGCAAATTGTAACCTTATTACTGGACTGCAAATGTTATCTCACTGCTGCATCTCACTTCTATTCTTGGCTTCAAAGCTAAGCACATTCTTGAAAAGATAGAATAAATTGTTACACGGGAATATCAGGCCCCATAGATAAACGAACCAAACTAGGGAGTTTTCCTGGCTCATAAATCCTTAAAGCATTCTGCCGAAAAGCAACTTGGTAAAGGGGGCTGCCACCCCATGCACAAGGCTATAGCAATACTCCATAGATAAGGTAGACAGAGACAGGAGCTTGAACAAAAGAACGCTTTAAAGATTACATTGGTAATTAATCTTTCTCTCGGGATAAACTTTGTTTCTATCTGCAATATTCTGAGCCACTCTTGCAGGGTTTGGCTATTTCTTACATGCATTTGTTTGTATGTTTTGGATATAGTTTTCTTACCCAGCTTTTGCTGTGGCCATAAATAAAAGCTGATATCTTTTTCCCAAGCCTCGGCTTGAGTCTTACTCTCTTTGGCATTTCAGTGGCTCGGCGAAACTGCTGGAACCTTGCAACTAGACAAAAAGAGATTTGATTTTGTAAAAAATGAATTGGAAATCCTACTGTGTGGTAGTGATGAACATATTATTGCTAAGTTTTATAAATTGTTATTGAAAATTGAACTTGGAGAATGTATGTAAAGCATTGTATGATTCAGTGGGCAAAGAACTTTGGATATAATATCGTTGCTTGAACAATGGCATAATATGTGGACAAAAGGAATTGTTACAAATGAAAGAATATTAATGGTAATTTGAACACATAATGCTCAATGACACTGAAACATTCAGGTATGTTTAATGTAAACCAGTGATGTTAAATCACAAAACCGGAAAATGAATAAAAGGTGGAAATACAAAATAGACGGTAGAAAAAAATAGTAGGAAATAAAATGATTTACATGTACAGATAAAGGAAACACAATGGATATGTAAAAGAAGTATAATGTGTTGCAGATGTTAAGTTTGTATAAACAATTTTTTTAAAAAAAAAAAATAAACTCATGCCACTCCTGGGTGTTGAAAGCCTCCAACTGACTAGCAGGTGGGTCACTATCCTCACTACATGACTGGACATTCCAGGGGGCATTTAAAGAGGCTCTTGTTCATCCTTCCTTAAAAAAACAGCACAATCCCACCTGGAAGGGAAGGTGATAAAAATATGGTTTCCTCGTAGTTTCAGAGGTTCGAATGAAACAAATAGTCAGTCAGGATTCAGGGCTGTTAATGGTACAGAAGAAAACTAGTAGTAATTGTGGATGATCTTTGGCAAGAGCAGGATGTAGGTAGTGGGCCACCTTGGCTCTCCTTGACCTCTTAGCAACCTTCAATAGCATCAATATTTTAATATCCTTTGAAGTCAACGATGGAGGCTGGGCCTGGGCAGCATAGCCTTGCACTGGTTTGCCTCCTTTCTCCAAGGATTCAGGGTAATTAAGGGTACAGAAGAAAGCTAGAGATCAAGCCATCCTGAACACCAATGAATTGTTGGACAAACAGACATGCAGACTGTGCC
Organism: Thamnophis elegans; assembly: GCF_009769535.1. Taxonomy (NCBI): domain Eukaryota; kingdom Metazoa; phylum Chordata; class Lepidosauria; order Squamata; family Natricidae; genus Thamnophis; species Thamnophis elegans. The sequence continues at coordinate 97,827,102 of NC_045558.1, read as the reverse complement.
TTCAAGAGGGCATTTCTCCAAGAGAGAAGCTTGCATACCCCATGTGTGGAAAAAAGAACCTACTTTTCTGCTGGTGGATATAACTGAGAGCTACAGAAACAGACCTGAAAAATATTCAATAAATACTGGGTATAGATGTATGGTGTTAAGAAAACCCTGGCTCCCCCATAATAATTGTCCCTTAATTCAGTAGATTTCAATAGGAATATAACAGGAAAAACTGCTGTTGCAGCAGGACATAATTTTCCATGCCACTACGCATGATTCGGAGGACCTGCCGGGAGATGCGGGGGCCATGGGGGTGGTTGAGGGGACTGGAGACACGGGAGAGGGTCGGGGTATTACGGTCGTAACAGGGAGAGGCAGATATGGCGGGGACTTTAGGGCAGGCCATTACCGGGGAAGGAGGGTTCGCTACATTACAGAGATCCCTCCTTCCGGCCCTAGGAGTCCCACTCCGAGACCAGATGGCGTAAGCAGTCAGGACCCTGGTCTCAGGCTGTTGTCGCTAAATGCCAGGTCTGTTGTACATAAAGCTCCTCTCGTCCGGGACTTAATTTTAGACGAGAGGGCAGACCTGGCATGTATTACTGAAACCTGGCTGGGCCCAGAGGGAGGAGTCCCCCTTGTAGAACTGTGCCCAGAAGGATTTCAGGTGCTGCATCAGCCGAGAGCCCAGGGAAGGGGTGGGGGTGTGGCCGCTGTTATCCGAGAGTCGTTAGTTCCTCGTAGGGTCCCTGCTCCGGAGATTGTCGGGTGTGAGTCTTTGCTGTTAAAGTTGGACCTCAAGGGTCAAGTGGGTCTGCTGTTAACGTACCTGCCTCCCAACAGCGTTGCAGCAGCCCTCCCCTCGCTCCTCGAGTCGGTAGCCGAGCTGGCAATTGAGTTCCCTAGGTTGATGGTCCTGGGGGACTTTAATTTGCCGTCGCTCGGTGAAAACTCGGAGGGGGCGCAGGAGTTCATGGCTTCCATGACAGCCATGGGCTTGACCCAAGTAATTCGAGGCCCAACCCATTCGGCGGGACACATGCTTGACCTTGTATTTCTCTCGGAGCAGTGGATTTGTGATCTTGGTCTGAGGGGGAACGACATCATACCCCTGTCGTGGTCAGACCACTGCCTACTGAGGCTCGGCTTTCGGAGACCAAACCCCCACTGTAGGGAGGAGGAACCGACCAGGTGGTTCCGCCCCAGGCGTCTTATGGAACCGTCAAGGTTCCAGACAGAGCTTGGGGTTATTCCTGACACTTTCGCCCACAGTCCGGTGGAGACTCTGGTTGCTGCGTGGCACTCGGCAGCATCGGAGACCCTCGACCGGATTGCGCCACTGCGGCCCCTCCGAGGCGGCGGATCCCGGAGACCTCCTTGGTTCACCGAGGAACTCCGGGAGATGAAGCGCCGGAGGAGATGCCTAGAGCACCGTTGGAGGTCCGATAAGTCCGAAGCGAACCGAGCAATGGTAACCACCTGCACCAAGGAATACACCAGGGCACTTAGGGCTGCAAAAAGATCCCATATAGCCTCCTTGGTTGCGTCCGCTGAGTCCCGCCCGGCCGCCCTGTTTAGGATAACCCGCTCCCTACTGAACAAAAGGGAAGCGGGGGAACACTTGCAGGGCAGAGCCGAAGAATACGCCCAATTCTTAGCGGACAAAATTGCTCGGTTTCGGTCGGACTTGGACTCCACCCCTGCAGCTCCAGCCGAGGCACAGGAGGATCAATTTGAACAACTCTGGGTTGAGTTTCAGGACGTTACCCCCGGGGATGTGGACAAGGCCATGAGGGCTGTAAGTACCTCCACCTGTGTACTGGACCCGTGTCCCTCATGGTTAGTTACTAACTGCAGTGAGGTGACACGAGGCTGGATCCAGGCGGTTGTCACCGCCTCACTTCGGGAGGGGAACTTCCCCGCCGCATTGAAAGCAGCGGTGGTGAGACCCCTCCTGAAGAAGCCATCCTTGGATCCAGCTATCCTTAATAATTATCGTCCAGTCTCCAACCTCCCCTTTCTGGGGAAGGTTGTTGAGAAGGTGGTGGCCTTCCAGCTCCAGCGGTCCTTGGAGGAAGCAAGCTATCTAGACCCCTTCCAGTCAGGCTTCAGACCCGGTTACAGCACAGAAACCGCTTTGGTCGCATTGACCGATGATCTCTGGAGGGCCAGAGATGGAGGACATTCCTCCATCCTGGTTCTCCTCGACCTCTCAGCGGCTTTCGATACCATCGACCATGGTATCCTTCTGCGACGACTGCGGGAGGTGGGAGTGGGAGGCGCCGTGTTGCGGTGGTTCTCCTCCTACCTCTCGGACAGGTCGCAGTCGGTGTTAGTGGGGGGGCAGAGATCGTCCCCTAGGCCCCTAACTTATGGGGTGCCTCAGGGCTCGGTCTTATCCCCCCTACTATTTAACATCTACATGAAACCGCTGGGTGAGATCATTCGCAGGCACGGGATTAGATACCATCAATATGCGGACGATACTCAACTGTATCTGTCCGCCCCGTGCCAACTCAATGAAGCGGCAGACGTGATGAACCGTGGCCTCGAAGCTGTTATGGACTGGATGAGGATTAACAAGCTTGTGCTCAACCCAGAAAAGACCGAGTGGCTGTTGTGTTTCCCTCCCAGAGATTCGACCAATATTCCATCACTCAGGCTGGGGGGTCAAATTCTATACCCCTCAGAGAGGGTTCGCAACTTGGGAGTCCTCCTGGACTCACAGCTATCGTTTGACCACCATTTAATGGCTGTGACCAGGGGGGCATTCGCCCAGGTTCGCCTGGTGCGCCAGTTGCGACCCTACCTGAATCGGGAGGCTCTCACAACAGTCACCCGGGCCCTTGTGACCTCTAGGCTGGAATACTGCAACGTGCTCTACATGGCGCTGCCCTTGAAGAGCATCCGGCGACTTCAGCTAGTACAGAATGCGGCCGCGCGAGTGATTGCGGGTGCACCTCGGTTCACCCGCATAACACCTATCCTCCGCGAGCTGCGCTGGCTACCTGTCGATCTCCGGATGCGCTTCAAGGTGCTATTAGTCACCTATAAAGCCCTACATGGCAGTGGATCTGGATACTTGAGAGACCGCCTTCTTCCAATTACATCCCTACGACCAATAAGATCACATAGATTAGGCCTCCTCCGTATACCATCGGCCAGCCAGTGTCGGCTGGCAACTACAAGGAGGAGGGCCTTCTCAGTAGTAGCCCCGACCCTTTGGAACGAGCTCCCCGTAGAGATTCGCACCCTCGCCACCGTCCAGGCCTTCCGCACAGCCCTGAAGAACTGGCTCGCCCGTCAGGCCTGGGGACAAGGATAGTTCCCCTCCCGAATGATGAATGTATGTTGTTTACTATTTTATTATATGTCTCATCTTAATGTCTGTATTCCCCTTCCCCGATTTTATGTGAGCCGCCCTGAGTCCCCCCAGGGAAAAGGGCGGCCTACAAATATTAATAAAATCTCAAATCTCAAACTAAAAATAGGATTGGACTTGGGTAACCACCTTCAGCCAAACTGCCTGCTTCAGGCTGCTTTCTATTACACCTCTTCTTACTGATCATTCCATACTGACAAAATCAACCTGCATTTCAGTTATCAGATTGTCATCACTGAATATCAATCGAATTCATTGAATTTATACTGTGTGTCAACATCCAAGATGGTGACATTGCAGCTATGGCCATTATGCACACTATTTTGGAGTTGCCACAGGGAGGAGGAAAAAGGGGGGTCACATGTGGTACATTAGTAGGTGCCAGGTGTTGGGTGTTGCAATAGGGTATGGAGGGGGCGTGTGACAGAGGACCCACGGATGGGTGAAATGGCAGTGGCCAGAGAGTCTTTGCTGGAGCATGCCCGGAGTGAGCCATCAGGACCAGGGCTTGCCGAGTCCTTATAATTAGCTGACGGAAGCCGGTAATGCTGGTTAGATTCCCATTTCACCGTGTGCTAAGTAGAGAGACCAGTAAAGGGAATTGCTCCACCAATGTTGTGGCTTTGTTTCTTACTGACTAGTTTCAGAACCATGACAGTTAGCCAGTATTCTTTCTCTTCTTGCTGCTTTCATCAGTTCTCCTGGCTCAGCTGTTAGTCAAGACTGAGTGATGTGATGGCCGATGAAATGGCAAAGGTACTAACATGGGAACGACAGAGGGGGATGGCTCCCAGGCGGATAGTCCTGCAGAGTTGGCAGTGGGTGCTGTCCAGCTAGGGGCATGTCTCAAAGAGCAGAAGAGCTGCCAGTCTGACCTATGGGTTTGGGAGGAGCCTGATGCATTGGAAAGTCCGGAATCAGAGGCTGCTGGGGAATGGGGAGAAAGCTCAACTGTAGCTACTTGGACTGGGGCCCCACCACTGTTTCCAAGCTTCCCAGGCTCAAATCTAATGGAAAGGCAGGAGACAAGGATGACAGACAGTGATGAGGAGGCAGAATGGATTCGCACCACTCTCTATGGCTTGGGCTCAATCAGAAGCTGTCACAATCTAGTTCTGCCTGTGATCCAGTGCCAATTGCTATGCAGGTTTGGAATGAGCACCATTTTGTGAGCGATAGAAAATCTGCCTGGCTGGAAGAGGGAGGTGCAAGATTGGCTCAGCTTCAGGACCAAAGCTCTGCTCCCCTTTTGCACAGGGCCCAAGAATTGCTGGGTGAAGAGAATGCCTTCTGCCTTGTTCTGAAGAACCTGGCAGGTTGCTCTGAAGATTTGCATACCACATGTGTGGAAAGAATAACCTACTTTCACGCTAGGGGACATAATTGTCCAAGCAGTAGTGGTTTCACTCTTTCCCTTATCATGTTGAGGTTTGAGGTTGAGGTTTATTCGATTTATATGCCGCCCTTCCCCAAGGACTCAGGGCGGCGTAAAATATTAAAGGAAACACATACTACAAAAGTTAAGAAGAAATTAAATAGGATATCCCCAAATCCATGTGTGGAAAGAACAACCTACTTTCATGCTAGGGGGCATAACTGTCCAAGCAGTAGTGGTTTCACTCTTTCCCTTATCATGTTCATATTTTATAGACAATGATCCAAAAGAATGGAAGTGCCAAGAAATTTCCATGTCTTCCTGTCTAGGTGAGGGAGGTGCGTGATTGGCTCTGCTTAACGGCAAAAACTCTGATCCATTTTGCACAGTGCCCAAGAATTGCTGGGTGAAGAGAATGCCTTCTGCCTTGTTCTGAAGAACCTGGCAGGTTGCTCTGAAGATTTGCATACCACATGTGTGGAAAGAATAAACTACTGTCATGCTAGGGGACATAACTGTCCAAGCACTAGTGGTTTCACTCTTTCCCTTATCATGTTAAGGTTTGAGGTTATTCCCTGAGGCCCCTAACATATGGGGTGCCGCAGGGTTCGGTCTTATCCCCCCTACTATTTAACATCTACATGAAACCGCTGGGCGAGATCATTCGGAGGCATGCGATAAAATAGCACAATACGCGGACGACACACAGTTGTATCTGTCCGCCCCGTGCCAACTCAATGAAGCGGTGGACGTGATGAACCAGGGCCTTGAGGCCGTTAAGAACTGGATGAGTGCTAACAAACTGGTACTCAACCCGGACAAGACCGAGTGGCTGTTGTGTTTCCTACCCAATAATTTGGCCAGTGTTCCATCGCTCACGCTGGGGGGTCAAATTTTACACTCCTCAGATAGGGTTCGCAACTTGGGAGTCCTCCTGGATCCACAACTGACTTTTGACCATCACTTATCGGCTGTGACCAGGGGGGCGTTCGCCCAGGTTCGCCTGGTGCGCCAGTTGCGACCCTACCTGAACCGGGAGGCCCTCACAACAGTCACTCAAGCCCTTGTGATCTCTAGGCTGGAATACTGCAATGTGCTCTACATGGGGCTGCCCTTGAAGAGCATCTGGCGACTTCAGCTAGTCCAGAATGCGGCCGCGCGAGTGATTGTGGGCGCACCACGGTTCGCCCACATAACACCTATCCTCCGCGAGCTGCGCTGGCTACCTGTTGATCTCCGGGTGCGCTTCAAGGTGCTACTTACCATCCATAAATCTCTCCATGGTAGTGGATCTGCGTACTTGAGAGACCGCCTCCTGCCGATTACCTCCCTTCGACCTATCAGATCGCACAGATTAGGCCTCCTCCGAGTTCCATCCGCCAGTCAGTGCCGACTACGCGGAGGAGAGCCTTCTCAGTAGCAGCTCCGACCCTTTGGAACGATCTCCCTGTGGAGATTCGTACCCTCACCACCGTCCAGACCTTCTGCACAGCCCTTAAGATCTGGCTATCCCGTCAGGCCTGGGGATAAGATTCTAATCCGCCCCACGCGAATGTTGAATGAAAGTTGTGTTTTATTGTTATTTTCTTTTTTTATTATTATTCACGCATAGTTTTATGTTTTTTTTTGTCTTGCACTCCCCTTCCCATGATTTGTAAGCCGCCCTGAGTCCCCTCAGGGAAAAGGGCGGCCTATAAGCTTTAATAAAATGAAAAATGAAATGAAAAAATATTCGATTTATATGCCGCCCTTCCCCAAGGAGTCAGGGCGGCGTAAAACATTAAAAGAAACACATACTACAAAAGTTAAAAAGAAATTAAATAGGATATCCCCAAACGCATGGGTGGAAAGAACAACCTACTTTCATGCTAAGGGACATAACTGTCCAAGCAGTAGTGGTTTCACTCTTTCCCTTATCATGTTCATATTTTATAGACAATGATCCAAAAGAATGGAAGTGCCAAGAAATTTCCATGTCTTCCTGTCTAGGAGAGGGAGGTGCGTGATTGGCTCTGCTTCAGGGCAAAAGCTCTGATCCATTATACACAGGGCCCAAGAATTACTGGGTGAAGAGAACGCCTTCTGCCTTGTTCTGAAGTATTTGGCAGGTTGCTCTGAAGATTTGCATACCACATGTGTGGAAAGAATAACCTACTTTCTTGCAAGGGGACATCACTGTCCAAGCAGTAGTTGTTTCCTTCTTTCTTAATATGTCAACATTTTATAGACAGTGTTCAAAAAGAATGGAAGAGCCTTACAAGAAATTCCCTTCTAGCTATTGAAATCCAAGTGTTGGGGAACTTGTCTAACTTTCTGAGTAGAATGTCAGAAAAAATATGTATCGAGAGTACAAATTTGCAACCATCTGGAATATCTGAATGAAACAGCTCTGTTTTTTACTTGCTCAACTGATGTATCTAATTAAAGCTCTCTTTTTAGGAGCAGGGGAGAGAAAGAGAGAATCCCACCCTGCCAATACTGCTCTGATTCACTCCACTCTCTATGGCTTGGGTTCAATCAGAAGCTGTCACAATCTAGCTCTGCCTGTGATCCAGTGCAGATTGCTATGCAAGTTTGGAATGAGCACCATTTTGTGAGCAATAGAAAATCTGCCTGGCTGGAGATAATCAAGCCCATGTGGTTGTGGCTTGGCTAAGAATTTAGACCACCAGTATCTTGAGCCGTTCCCCATGGTGGCCGTCATCAACCCAGTGGCCTATCACCTGACCCTGCCACATTCGATGCGAGTGTACCTGGTGTTCCATCACTCACTCCTGATCCCTGAGTGGTCACCTTGTCCTCTCCGCCAACCATTCCCCCCCCAGCCATCACCGCATAAGGTGGAGACACATCTACTGCATGAAGTAGCCCGGATCCGAGACTCGAGATGCCTAAAGGGATGTTTCCAGTACTTGGTGGACAGGAAGGATAAGGGGTCGGAGAAGGGGACTTGGACCGATGCAACGGACATACATGCCCTTGCTTTGGTGCAGGCCTACCATGCACATTATCCCTCGAGGCCGCACCCTGAGAGTCAGACCTGGCTCTGCAGTGAGGGATAGTGTTGTTGCCCAGCAGAAGCTGTTGGAGCTGCCGATGGACTCCAATAGTGAGGGACCCTATGAGTCAACTCTGGAAGATGTGGAGGACCCTAGGCAGGGTTTAGACTCCGAGCAGAGACCAGACAGGCTCTTTGGCCACCAGCAGGCGCCTGAGGCATGGAGCAGTGGGGAGTTGGTCCCTGACATCAGGCACTGGAGCAGTGGGGAAGATCAAAGGGAGTTGATCCCTGATGCCAGGCAAAGAAGGGCGGAGAAATGGAGGCAGCGGTTATAGACAGACTCATAAGAGATAATCAAGCCCAGGTGGTAGACTGGCCTACCGTATTCTGGAATACGCCATAACCCAGAAGGAGAAGGTAAATCGTGTTGTCTAAATCACATGTTGCAGTTGCAACAGGGCAAACAGCCACTCACTTTGACCTTCGATGCATGCACAGCCACAAGCAAAGGAAAGAGTAGACCATGAGGGGATGGAAAGTGGATTGAAGCATATAAGGCTAATCATAAATACCTCTGCGAGACCACTTTTTCATGGGCCTACGGTAACCCAAATGAGTGGAAGCCTTGTACAGGATCCACTAGCTGCTCAGGATGGGATTGTGTTTGTGATTGTACAGGGGAAGGATATAAGGGGTGTCCATATATAACATCATTCTGAAAAGGGAGTGGTAACATTGTACACCTTGAAGTTGCCCGATCTCTCCCCCCTATGGTAACCTATGGTTTTGGTATAGACGGACAGGGGTCAGACCCAATTACTTATATCACTATCAAAGTGGAAAGAGTAATTGATGGGGAGGTGAAATCACTAGGATAGTCAGTATATGATTCTCTAAAAAAGTTTGATAAGCCTTTATCCATTAGTACAAAAGTGAATAACCTATTCATTGAACTGGCTGAAGAAATAGCGAAATCATTAACGATGAAAAACTATTTTGTTTGTGGGGGAACTAATCTGGGAGAACAATGGTCTTGGGAAGCCTTGGAAGCAGAACCCACAGTTTATCATAACATCTCTCAAGCAGGTAATATAACAACTAGAAATCAATTCACTGGAATAGCGTGGACGCTCTCCACTAATTTAGTAGGAAGAAACTGTTTTTTGAGTACAGGAGCTGTTAATGTAGGGGATTTAATTTGTTTGGGATTTTGGAATATGAAGTACCAAAACTGGCTTTCTCCAAGTAATGCTACTGAACCAGGTAAAATCAATACGATATATCTATCCTATTTACACTCAGCATCCATAGACGATGAGTGGATGGCTCCTAAAAACATGTATTGGTTTGTGGTAAATTAGCATATGAAATTTTACCTAAAAACTGGTCTGGGTCATGTGTGTTGGGATGGATAAAACCATCATTTTCCCATTTACCTATGAAGGCTCACCAGGTATTAGGGATTCCATTGTATGAGCAGATAGGTCAAAAGAGGAAAAAACGTGAGACAGAACCACGTTCTCAAACTTCCCATGTAAGGAATTAGCTGAATATGAAAGAAGTGATGTGTGGAGTTATGAAAGAATTGTGTGCACATATGGAAGGGCTACTTGGGCTGAGGATGTGTCCTGGGGATACTCAACCCCTATATACATGTTGAATCGTATTATACAACTACAGGCAGTTCTGGATTTGGCTGGACAAGGAATAGATAAGGCTGTTAATGTTTTATTGGAAGCTATAGACAAAATCAGAACTGCTGTATATCAAAATGGGCTATCCCTGGACTATCTGTTGGCAAAAGAAGGTGGTGTCTGTGGAAAATTCTCAAACTGTTGTCTACAAATATATGAAACTGGGAAAGTAATCAAACAATTAACAACAGAAATGCAACAACTCACACACAATCCTGACCAGGTATGGAATGGAGTTGATTTCAAGGAAATGTTTAGCACTTTGTTTCCCAAACTTCCAGGATTATGGGCCATAGTAGCATTAATTGGGTTAATAGCAGCTGAATGTGTCCTTATCCCATGTGTTTTGCCAATTTTTATAAGAACTATCTCAAACAGCTTATCACTACTAGCAGAAAGAAGGCAACTGCTCAGGTAATGGCTATGTGGAAATATGTTCACCAAGAATCTGTACTACTCTTCTGTCAAGCATCATCACCAATTTGAAGAAAAGGCTGATGGTTTGTGACCATCTAAAAACAGGTAGCCAATTGCCAGATGCAAACAAGTTACACTTTATCATATATTTGGAGTCAGATTACTGGAACATTGAAGATGTAGTCATTCCATGGGCAGAAGAAGAATTGATTGAATTTGGTGAAATTTTTAATTACAAAATTAATTTGAATGACTACAGAGATTTTTGGGAAAATGTGCTCAAAAATCCAAACAATTACAAAATTCCTGATGTATCAGAAAAGCTAGAAATATTGTCAGGACAATTGCTGCTAGTTCAGCAGAGACAGAGGGTTCTCAAAAGTGAACCTCATATGTTCGGAGCAAAGTACCCACCTAATTGTTCCAAACATAAGTAATCTGAAGATGATAAGTATGGTTGGCATGCCTGTTGAGAGATGGGACCCAATTTCTGCAGACAAAGTTTGGCTCAGAGCGCCCCATCACATGGCTGATGATCTGTGAGTAAAGACCATGAAAACCGCAACTGAGGAGTCTGGAAGCCTAAGAACCATCTGAAATATCTTCAAACAGAAAACCAATAACACAGGTAAGTACTTGAGTGTATCACTTTCATGGTGTTATTCTTATGTAAGGTGTAAGTGCATGCAATTAAAGTTTTCCTTTCTGTGTCTCTTCTTTGTGCAGGTTATTGGAGCAAGGTGGTGCAGAAGATTGGCAAAGCAGTCATCTTCCCTTTGTAAGTAGCAGTTTTATTGCTTTGTGTGCTGGTTTCATCCTTAATGTAGTGCATGCAAACTGAAGTGCATTTCTTCTTTATTCAGGCTATTCATTGGAGCAAGTATGGTCAGTGAAATAGAAGATCGACAAGGATCGACAATGGTTTGCCTCAATCCTCCAAGCCTGATCCCAATCAATATTTATAGAGAGAAATCCAGCCAATGGCCATTCTTTCAGTGGGATTTCTTTTGTTGGGTGATACAAGGCAAGTGGGAAAGACTGGGGGGAGGCTGCTGGGTTGGGCCACTGACTAAAATCTACTGGACCCACTCGCTGCTTCCACCAGTCTATCCCCTTCTGAATCCCGAGACAGAACAAGGCCTTGGTCAGTACAGGACAACTGCAGTAGTCTGGACAGTAATTGGAGGTGGCTAGAGCCCTAATTTATATGAAAAAAATTACTTCCCCTCTGGTGGACATAACTGAGAGCTACCAAAACAGACCTAAAAAATGTCCAAAGACTATTGGGTATAGATATATGGTGAATATTACTAGGACTCAGACTCCCCCACAACAATTGCCTTTTAATTTGGTAGACTTCAATAGGAACCTATCAGGAGAAACTGCTGTCACTGCAGGACAGAATTCTCCAAGCCACTGAAAACTAAGTAGCATTAGATCTAGGTCTTCTTGTGTGGCCTTTCCTCCAAGGGCCAATCCCTGGCAATGTTAATAGGAGAGAAAAATCCAGCCCATGGCTATCTTTTTTTTGTATAACACTGGGCTTGATGAATGCTCTGTCCATGTTTCCTTAACATCTAGGTGAAGCTTCTGGGTGAGATATTTGCTACTGTGGGATGAGGTGCCATTCTATTCTAATGATACTCAGTTTTATATCTCTATCAGGGGCCTGGAGGTTGTGGGTGTTGAGCTTCAGCCCAAGGGTCACCATACCTGGAGGTGGGAATGCAACTAGAGAGGCAGTGGCTCGCTGGGATGCAATGAGCTAGGCAGTGGTGGGCCTACCTTTGTTGATGCCGCACAGAGACAGCGTTCCTGCTAAACCTGTGCTGCCCAGCTGACCGGTCCCACTGGCCTTCTGCAATGGCCATGTGCCACCCACTGGACCATTCTGGACAAGAGAGGCCATGCCGCACAGCCATCAAGCAGCCAAGTATCCAGCTCCAGTTCCACAGGAAAAAAGCAGGTCCCCCTGGGAGGCTGGCGAGTTTAGCCTGACTAGCCCAGGAGAAGTCCAGAGCAGCATATCAGGCAGGGTCACCAACCAGTGAAAATGCAGAGAAGGGAAAGGCAATGGCAATGGTGAAATACCCAGAGATTATCTATGACAGTGGGGATGACATCCCTGTGGACCCAATGATAAGCAGCCCCATACCTTTATCATCCCTGTGACTGTGACAGGTCCCCAGTCAGGTTGGAACAATGAGTATGGGGCCCTGATAGACAAGGGATGTTCAAGTTAGCTGGACAGTGACTGAAGAGCTCATGCTACTGGTAAAGTGGTTGGCCCATTCCATCAAGTTTGAGTAGGTTGAGGGCTCCCTGTGGGGGAGGGTCCTGCTACTCATGTGACCAAACCTGTGAGACTGGAGATGGGGGAGCACTGGGAAATGATCCACTTAATAGTCATGCCAATGATATCTGATTGGTTCATCAGCTTGGCTTTCTACCCAACCATCAATGGGGCATCTGAGAGAGCCAATGTTATGGTGGAACATTATCCCCATTGTTATGTCACCTACCAACAGTCTGATTGGGCAGGTGGCGTATAATGACATGGTGCATAGCAGCACTGGGTTTGTCCCATTCCAGGTGGTCAACGGGCTGGATTTCATACCTATTCCCAAGTACCCACAGAAACCTTCTTCCCCTTGCAGGCTTGATGAGTGGATGGCGACCATACAGAACGTATGAAGCATAGTGAAGACAGCCTTGATTAAAGCTGCTGAGGCATACAAGCCCAGGTGGATGAAACCTGGGCCCCTCACAAACCCTTCCAGGTGGGAGGGAAAGTATATCTGTCAACCAAGTATCTGTACCCTGTAAAAAGCTAGGCCCAAGTTCCTTGGTCTTTTCTCCATTGTACTGGTAATAAATCTGGTGACAGTGGAGCTACAGTTGCCTCGCGTGTTAGGCCATATTCAACCTGTTTTCCACAGTCTGCAGAAATCCCTAGGTGATGCATACATTAGAACACCACCACCAATTCTGGACAAAAATTCAAAAATGGTTGGAAGAAGTAACAGAACAAAAAATTGACATGAAGCCTGAGCTGTTTCCTCTAGGAATAATAAAATGAAACATAAGTAAGGATATCCAATATATAATGCTCCATATAATTATTACAGCCAGAATCACATTTGCCCAAAATTGGGGGAGGTGACACGAGGCTGGCTCCAGGCGATTACCAACGCTTTGTTGAGAGAGGGGTTCTTTCCCACTGCCTTGAAGGAGGCAGTGGTGAGACACCTCCTTAAGAAGCCTTCCCTGGACCCAGCTTCTTTAGCCAACTATCGTCCGGTCTCCAACCTTCGCTTTGTAGCGAAGGTGGTCGAGATTGCTGTTGCATGTGAGCTTCCCCAGTACCTGGATGAAGCTGTCCACCTGGATCCCTTTCAGTCGGGTTTCAGACCTGGATACAGCACAGAGACAGCATTGGTTGCGTTGGTCGATGATCTCTGGCAGGCCCGGGACAGGGGCTGCTCCTCTGTCCTGGTCCTATTAGATCTCTTGGCGGCTTTCGATACCATCGAAGATGGTATCCTACTGCGATGACTCGGGGATTGGGACTGGGGGGGCACCATGTTACGGTGGTTCTCCTTCTACCTGTCGGATTGGTTGCAGTTCGTGTTGACTGAAGGGCAGGGATTTTAATCTTTTAATCTCTACCCCAAACCACCCAAATAATGCCCTCGACGTGATGTCCCAATTGCTGGAGGCTGTGCGGATCTGGATGGTAGCTGTGGTTTCTGTCATCCCGATTTGTGCATCTTGTTCCATATTTTTTAGCCCCCTCAGAGAGGGCCCACAATCTGGGAGTTCTCCTGGATACACGGCTTAGTTTAGAAGAACATCTGACGGCTGTGACTGGGGGGGGGGGGGAGCCTTTTACCAGGTTCACCTGGTATGTCAGTTGCGGCCCTTCCTGGATTAGGATGCTCTGTGCACAGTCACTCATGTCCTCATCCTTTCTCACCTGGACTACTCTAACGCTCTTCACATGGGGCTGCCCTTGAAGAGCACCCGGAGGCTTCAACTGGTCCAGAATGCGGCTGCGCGGGTTACCTAGGTGCCCCCATGTTGCACCCCCTTTAGGAGCCTGCACTGGTTGTAGGTTGTCTTCTGGGTGTGATTCAAGATACTAATTATGACCTTTAAAGCGCTCCATGGCTTAGGCCCAGGATACCTGCGAGACCACCTACTGCCACTGGTAGCCTCCCACTGTCCAGTGCAATCCCACAGAGTTGGCCTCCTCAGGTGCCATCGGCCAGACAGTGTCAGTTAGTGACCCCCATGGAGAGAGCCTTCTCTGTGGGAGCGCCTTCCCTCTGGAATGAGCTGCCCCTGGAGCTTTGTATAATCCCCGACTTCCGGTCCTTCCGACACACCCTAAAAAGTTGGCTTCTGGGTGCGATTCAAGGTACTAATTATGACCTTTAAAGCGCTCCATGGCTTAGGCCCAGGATACCTGCGAGACCACCTACTGCCACCGGTAGCCTCCCACTGTCCAGTGCAGGTCATCACCCAAGTGCTCAACTGGGTGTGGAGGGGGTGGCGAAAGGGGCCGGTCAAAGCAGAGTTCACATTCTTCTATGCCTAGCAATATGAACTGTCAGCCCAACAGGCCTGTTTACTTTGGGGAAATAGAGTGACAGTCTCCCAGAAGCTGTGATGACCAGTCCTGGAAGCCTTGAATATTGGCCACCCAGGCATTGTAAAAATGAAGGCATTCACCTGCAGCTATGTTTGATAGCCCAAGCTGGACAAAGCCATTACTGAGTGGGTCACCTCTTGCTACCTCTGCTAAGAGTCTAGACCAGCACCCCCCTCCATTCCAGCACGCAAGTGGGAAGTGCCCCTGGTCAAGAGTCCATATCGATTTTGCCAGGCCAAATAAAATTTAAATAGATAATGTTCCATCTTGTTAGGGAGGGGTATCGCGTATTGAAATGAATAACTTAAACTAGTGCTGAAGTTCTCTTATTATGAATTTTTTATGTTACTATATAATTGTTACTGATTAAACTAATATTTGCTGTTTGCTTCTGCTCTGATATACTGCTAGAAATCATTTATTAAGAATTAAGCTTTGTTATAGGCTTCTGCTTATATTATTGTATACTGTCAGAAATTAGTTGTTTATCCATTCAGACCAAAATGGTTTTCTACCAAAGAGGCAAATTAGAGACAATATAAGAATAATCTTGGACACTTTGGAATATTATAAAGCCCACCCCAAAAAGCAAATGGCCTTGATGTTTCTTGATGTGCAGAAGGCTTTTGATAACGTGAACTGATTATTCATGATACAAGAAATGGAACTAATGATCTTTGGCAAGAACTTTATTCAAGCTATACAAACAGTATACCACAAACAAACAGATAAGATAATGATAAATGGAGAACTGACAGATCCTATTGAAATAAAGAGTGGTACGAGACAAGGCTGTCCATTGTCACTGCTGCTCTTTGTCCTAACATTAGAAGTTTTAAACAGAAGAATCAGAGAAGAGGAAGAAATAAAAGGAATGACTATTTTAAAAAAATACAAGTCGCAAGCGTTTGCAGATGATTTAGTCTTCATTCTCGAGGAGCCATTGGATTTACACCCAAATTGATAGAAAGTATTGAGGAATATGGAAAAGCAGCAGGTTTGAAAATAAAGACAAAACAAGAATCATGACAAAGAATATATCATCAAAACATAAAGAAGAATTGGCAGAAATCTCGGAGATGCAAGTTATGAACAAGGTAAAATATTTGGGGATTTTTTTAACAGCTAGATGCAGTACCCTCAAAGAGGATAATTATTGTAGGTTGAAGCAACAAATTGCAATAGACTTGGTGAAATGGGAAAATCTTCAACTATCAATGATCGGGAGAATCTCTACAATTAAAATGAACATTTTACCTAGAATCCTATACCTGTTCCAGACAATTCCATTTAGGTTGGGGAAAGATTACTTTGAAGACCTAAATAAATTGGTGTTGAAATTAATATGGCAGGGGGAAAAAACAAGAATAAAACGCAAAGTGTTGCAAAATGCTAAATCAAGAGGAGGATTCGGATTACCTGATTGGGAACTATACTACCAGGCAGCTAGTCTGATGTGGATCAAGGAATGGATAATGTTAAGAAATACTAAGCTCTTGAATCTAGAGGGGCACGACTTGTTGTTGGGATGGCATGCTTTTTTATGGTATAAGGGAACTAAAGCACATGGTTATTATTTTAGGAGGCACCATATAAGAGAGGCTTGTTATTAAACTGGGAGAAGGTTAAGAGGCTACACTATTTAAAAGTTCTAGTCTGGATATCAACCATTGAAGTTTTTTTATATTCAATAATATACAAGAAGGAACAAACAGTTAGATATGCTGAGCTATTAAATATAGAGGGTGAACTCAAATCTATACAAGACTTGAAACAGGAAGGTATTGAAGTTAATTGATATTCATATGTGCAAATACATTCTAGGTATAATGAAGATCAAAAAAAGGAGGGTTTTTACCATAAAATGACTGAATTAGATAAAATCTAAACAGGTACCGATGAAAAGGTAATTTAAACACTCTATGGCTACTTACTAGAGGTGAAACTCCATGAGGAACAAGTCAAAAGAAACTATGTTAGCTTGGGGAAAAAACTTTGGGCATGGGATTCAATTAGAGAAATGGCAAAAATTGTGGACTCAAAACTATAAAATGACAATGTCAATTGCATATAAGGAGAATTTGTGTAAGATGTTTTACAGGTGGCATCTATCCCCATCGAGAATTGCAAGAATGTCCAAGTCTAAATCTGAAAAATGTTGGAAATGTCATCAGATGCCAGGCACATACTACAACATGTGGTGGATTTGTACTGAAGCAAAAAAATATTGGACTGAAATCCACATGTGGTTGGAGAAGATGATTCATACACATATAGATTTAAAACCAGAACTCTTTTTATTGGGAATAAGACCAGAAACATACAATACTCACTTGAAATATCTGATCATAAATGTTTTAACAGCTGCTAGAATTGTATTTGCCAAAAATTGGTAAAAAGAGAAAGTACCATCAACAAGAGGAAACTACTCAGAAAATAATGGAATTTGGCAGGTTCTGAAGATTTGCATACCACATGTGTGGAAAGAATAACCTACTTTCTTGCTAGGGGACATAACTGTCCAAGCAGTAGTGGTTTCACTCTTTCCCTTATCATGTTCATATTTATAGACAATGATCCAAAAGAATGGAAGTGCCAAGAAATTTTCATCTCTTCCTGTCTAGGAGAGGGAGGTGCGTGATTGGCTCTGCTTCAGGATCAAAGCTGTGATCCATTTTGCACAGGGCCCAAGAATTACTGGGTGAAGAGAATGCCTTCTGCCTTGTTCTGAAGAATTTAGCAGGTTGTTCTGAAGATTTGCATATCACTTGGGTGGAAAGAATAACCTACTTTCCTGCTAGGGGACATAACCATCCAAGCAGTAGTGGTTTCACTCTTTCCCTTATCATGTTCATATTTTATAAACAATGATCCAAAAGAATGGAAGTGCCAAGAAATTTCCATCTCTTCCTGTCTAGGAGAGGGAGGTGCGTGATTGGCTCTGCTTCAGGACCAAAGCTCTGCTCCCGTTTTGCACAGTGCCCAAGCATTGCTGGGTGAAGAGAATGCCTTCTGCCTTGTTCTGAAGAATTTGGCAGGTTCTGAAGATTTGCATACCACATGTGTGGAAAGAATAACCTACTTTCTTGCTAGGGGACATAACTGTCCAAGCAGTAGTGGTTTCACTCTTTCCGAGATCATGTTAATATTTATAGACAATGATCCAAAGTATGGAAGTGCCAAGAAAAATATTGGACTGAAATCCACATGTGGTTGGAGAAGATGATTCATAAACATATAGATTTAAAACCAGAACTGGTTTGCCTCCTTTCTCCAAGGATTCAGGGTCATTAATGGTACAGAAGAAAGCTAGAGATCAAGCCATCCTGAACACCAACGAATTGTTGGACAATCAGACATGCAGACTGTGCCTTCAAGAGGGCATTTCTCCAAGAGAGAAGCTTGCATACCCCATGTGTGGAAAAAAGAACCTACTTTTTTGCTAGTGGATATAACTGAGAGCTACAGAAACAGACCTGAAAAATATTCAATAAATACTGGGTATAGATGTATGGTGTTAATAAAGCCATGGCTCCCCCATAATAATTGTCCCTTAATTCAGTAGATTTCAATAGGAATATAACAGGAAAAACTGCTGTTGCAGTTGTTATGCAGGACATAATTTTCCATGCCACTAAAAATAGGATTGGACTTGAGTAACCTTCAGGCTGCCTTTCTATTACACCTCTTCTTACTGATCATTCCATACTGACAAAAATCAACCTTGTCATCACTGAATATCGATCGAATTCATTGAATTTATACTGTGTGTCAACATCCAAGATGGTGACATTGCAGCTATAGCCACTATGTACACTATTTTGGAGTTGCCACAGGGAGGAGGAAAAAGGGGGGGTCACATGTGGTACATTAGTAGGTGCCAGGTGTTGGGTGTTGCAATAGGGTATGGAGGGGGCATGTGAGAGAGGACCCTCGGATGGGTGAAATGGCAGTGGCCAGAGAGTCTTTGCTGGAGCATGCCCGGAGGGAGCCATCAGGACCAGGGCTTGGCGAGTCCTTATAATTAGCTGACGGAAGCCGGTAATGCTGGTTAGATTCCCATTTCACCGTGTGCTAAGTAGAGAGACCAGTAAAGGGAATTGCTCCACCAATGTTGTGGCTTTGTTTCTTACTGACTAGTTTCAGAACCATGACAGTTAGCCAGCATTCTTCTTTCTCTTCTTGCTGCTTCCCATCAGTTCTCCTGGCTCAGCTGTTAGTCAAGACTGAGTGATGTGATGGCCGATGAAAAGGCAAAGGTACCAACATGGGAGAGACAGAGGGGGATGGCTCCCAAGCGGATAGTCCTGCAGAGTTGGCAGTGGGTGCTGTCCAGCCAGGGGTGTGTTTAAAAGAGCAGAAGAGCTAGCAGTCTGACCTATGGGTTTGGGAGGGGCCTGATGCATTGGAAAGTCCGGAATCAGAGGCTGCTGGGGAATGGGGAGAAAGCTCAACTGTAGATACTGGGACTGGGCCCCACCACTGTTTCCAAGCTTCCCAGGCTCAAATCTAATGGAAAGGCAGGAGACAAGGATGACAGACAGTGATGAGGAGGCAGAATGGATTCGCTCCACTCTCTATCGCTAGGGCTCAATCAGAAGCTGTCACAATCTAGCTCTGCCTGTGATCCAATGCCGATTGCTATGCAGGTTTGGAATGAACACCATTTTGTGAGCGATAGAAAATATGCCTGTCTAGGAGAGGGAGGTGCGTGATTGGCTCTGCTTCAGGATCAAAGCTCTACCCCGTTTTGCACAGGGCCCAAGAATTGCTGGGTGAAGAGAATGCCTTCTGCCTTGTTCTGAAGAATTTGGCAGGTTGTTCTGAAGATTTGCATACCACATGTGTGGAAGGAATAACCAACTTTCTTACTAGGGGACATAACTCTCCAAGCAGTAGTAGTTTCACTCTTTCCCTTATCATGTTCACATTTTATAGACAATGACCCAAAAGAATGGAAGTGCCAAGAAATTTCCATCTCTTCCTGCTTAGGAGAGGGAGGTGCATGATTGGCTCTACTTAAGGGCAAAAACTCTGATGCATTTTGCACAGTGCCCAAGAATTGCTGGGTGAAGAGAATGCCTACTGCCTTGTTCTGAAGAATTTGGCAGGTTGTTCTGAAGATTTGCATTCCACATGTGTGGAAATAATAACCTACTTTCTTGCTAGGGGACATAACTGTCCAAGCAGTAGTGCTTTCACTCTTTCCCTTATCATGTTCACAATTTATAGACAATGACCCAAAAGAATGGAAGTGCCAAGAAATTTCCATCTCTTCCTGCTTAGGAGAGGGAGGTGCATGATTGGCTCTGCTTAAGGGCAAAAACTCTGATCCATTTTGCACAGTGCCCAAGAATTGCTGGGTGAAGAGAATGCCTTCTGCCTTGTTCTGAAGAATTTGGCAGGTTGTTCTGAAGATTTGCATACCACATGTGTGGAAAGAATAACCTACTTTCTTGCCAGGGGACATAACTCTCCAAGCAGTAGTGGTTTCACTCTTTCCCTTATCATGTTCATATTTTATAGACAATGATCCAAAAGAATGGAAGTGCCAAGAAATTTTCATCTCTTCCTGTCTAGGAGAGGGAGGTGCGTGTTTGGCTATGCTTCAGGGCAGAAGATCTGATCCATTTTGCACAGGGCCCAAAAATTACTGGGTGAAAAGAATGCCTTCTGCCTTGTTCTGAAGAATTTGGCAGGTTGTTCTGAAGATTTGCACACCACATGTGTGGAAGGAATAACCAACTTTCTTACTAGGGGACATAACTCTCCAAGCAGTAGTAGTTTCACTCTTTCCCTTATCATGTTCACATTTTATAGACAATGACCCAAAAGAATGGAAGTGCCAAGAAATTTCCATCTCTTCCTGTCTAGGAGAGGGAGGTGCGTGATTGGCTCTGCTTAAGGGCAAAAACTCTGGTCCATTTTGCACAGTGCCCAAGAATTGCTGGGTGAAGAGAATGCCTTCTGCCTTGTTCTGAAGAATTTGGCAGGTTGTTCTGAAGATTTGCATACCACATGTGTGGAAAGAATAACCTACTTTCTTGCTAGGGGACATAACTCTCCAAGCAGTAGTGCTTTCACTCTTTCCATTATCATGTTCATATTTTATAGACAATGATGCAAAAGAATGGAAGTGCCAAGAAATTTCCATCTCTTCCTGTCTAGGAGAGGGAGGTGCGTGATTGGCTCTGCTTCAGGATCAAAGCTCTGCCCCCGTTTTGCACAGGGCCCAAGAATTGCTGGGTGAAGAGAATGCCTTCTGCCTTGTTCTGAAGAATTTGGCAGGTTGTTCTGAAGATTTGCATACCACATGTGTGGAAAGAATAACCTACTTTCTTGCCAGGGGACATTACTCTCCAAGCAGTAGTGGTTTCACTCTTTCCCTTATCATGTTCATATTTTATAGACAATGATCCAAAAGAATGGAAGTGCCAAGAAATTTTCATCTCTTCCTGTCTAGGAGAGGGAGGTGCGTGTTTGGCTATGCTTCAGGGCAGAAGATCTGATCCATTTTGCACAGGGCCCAAAAATTACTGGGTGAAAAGAATGCCTTCTGCCTTGTTCTGAAGAATTTGGCAGGTTGTTCTGAAGATTTGCATACCACATGTGTGGAAAGAATAACCTACTTTCTTGCCAGGGGACATAACTCTCCAAGCAGTAGTGGTTTCACTCTTTCCCTTATCATGTTCATATTTTATAGACAATGATCCAAAAGAATGGAAGTGCCAAGAAATTTTCATCTCTTCCTGTCTAGGAGAGGGAGGTGCGTGTTTGGCTATGCTTCAGGGCAGAAGATCTGATCCATTTTGCACAGGGCACAAAAATTACTGGGTAAAAAGAATGCCTTCTGCCTTGTTCTGAAGAATTTGGCAGGTTGTTCTGAAGATTTAAACACCACATGTGTGGAAGGAATAACCAACTTTCTTACTAGGGGACATAACTCTCCAAGCAGTAGTAGTTTCACTCTTTCCCTTATCATGTTCACATTTTATAGACAATGACCCAAAAGAATGGAAGTGCCAAGAAATTTCCATCTCTTCCTGCTTAGGAGAGGGAGGTGCATGATTGGCTCTACTTAAGGGCAAAAACTCTGATGCATTTTGCACAGTGCCCAAGAATTGCTGGGTGAAGAGAATGCCTTCTGCCTTGTTCTGAAGAATTTGGCAGGTTGTTCTGAAGATTTGCATTCCACATGTGTGGAAATAATAACGTACCTTCTTGCTAGGGGACATAACCGTCCAAGCAGTAGTGCTTTCACTCTTTCCATTATCATGTTCACAATTTATAGACAATGACCCAAAAGAATGGAAGTGCCAAGAAATTTCCATCTCTTCCTGCTTAGGAGAGGGAGGTGCATGATTGGCTCTGCTTAAGGGCAAAAACTCTGATCCATTTTGCACAGTGCCCAAGAATTGCTGGGTGAAGAGAATGCCTTTTGCCTTGTTCTGAAGAATTTGGCTGGTTGTTCTGAAGATTTGCATACCACATGTGTGGAAAGAATAACCTACTTTCTTGCCAGGGGACATAACTCTCCAAGCAGTAGTGGTTTCACTCTTTCCCTTATCATGTTCATATTTTATAGACAATGATCCAAAAGAATGGAAGTGCCAAGAAATTTTCATCTTTTCCTGTCGAGGAGAGGGAGGTGCGTGTTTGGCTATGCTTCAGGGCAGAAGATCTGATCCATTTTGCACAGGGCCCAAAAATTACTGGGTGAAAAGAATGCCTTCTGCCTTGTTCTGAAGAATTTGGCAGGTTGTTCTGAAGATTTGCACATCACATGTGTGGAAGGAATAACCAACTTTCTTACTAGGGGACATAACTCTCCATGCAGTAGTGGTTTCACTCTTTCCCTTATCATGTTCACAATTTATAGACAATGATCCAAAAGAATGGAAGTGCCAAGAAATTTCCATGTTTTCCTGCCTAGGAGAGGGAGGTGCATGATTGGCTCTGCTTAAGGGCAAAAACTGATCCATTTTGCACAGTGCCCAAGAATTGCTGGGTGAAGAGAATGCCTTCTGCCTTGTTCTGAAGAATTTGGCAGGTTGTTCTGAAGATTTGCATACCACATGTATGGAAAGAATAACCTACTTTCTTGCTAGGGGACATAACTGTCCAAGCAGTAGTGCTTTCACTCTTTCCCTTATCATGTTCACAATTTATAGACAATGACCCAAAAGAATGGAAGTGCCAAGAAATTTCCATCTCTTCCTGTGTAGGAGAGGGAGGTGCGTGATTGGCTATGCTTAAGGGAAAAACTGATCCATTTTGCACAGTGCCCAAGAATTGCTGGGTGAAGAGAATGCCTTCTGCCTTGTTCTGAAGAATT
This sequence comes from Thamnophis elegans, assembly GCF_009769535.1. Classification (NCBI taxonomy): domain Eukaryota; kingdom Metazoa; phylum Chordata; class Lepidosauria; order Squamata; family Natricidae; genus Thamnophis; species Thamnophis elegans. Next base: position 97,804,256 of record NC_045558.1, on the reverse strand, counting down.
TGGCAGGTTGTTCTGAAGATTTGCATACCACATGTGTGGAAAGAATAACCTACTTTCTTGCTGGGGACATAACTGTCCAAGCAGTAGTGCTTTCACTCTTTCCCTTATCATGTTCACAATTTATAGACAATGACCCAAAAGAATGGAAGTGCCAAGAAATTTTCATCTCTTCCTGCTTAGGAGAGGGAGGTGCATGATTGGCTCTGCTTAAGGGCAAAATCTCTGATCCATTTTGCACAGTGCCCAAGAATTGCTGGGTAAAGAGAATGCCTTCTGCCTTGTTCTGAAGAATTTGGCAGGTTGTTCTGAAGATTTGCATACCACATGTGTGGAAAGAATAACCTACTTTCTTGCCAGGGGACATTACTCTCCAAGCAGTAGTGGTTTCACTCTTTCCCTTATCATGTTCATATTTTATAGACAATGATCCAAAAGAATGGAAGTGCCAAGAAATTTTCATCTCTTCCTGTCTAGGAGAGGGAGGTGCGTGTTTGGCTATGCTTCAGGGCAGAAGATCTGATCCATTTTGCACAGGGCCCAAAAATTACTGGGTGAAAAGAATGCCTTCTGCCTTGTTCTGAAGAATTTGGCAGGTTGTTCTGAAGATTTGCACACCACATGGGTGGAAGGAATAACCAACTTTCTTACTAGGGGACATAACTCTCCAAGCAGTAGTAGTTTCACTCTTTCACTTATCATGTTCACATTTTATAGACAATGACCCAAAAGAATGGAAGTGCCAAGAAATTTCCATCTCTTCCTCTCTAGGAGAGGGAGGTGCGTGATTGGCTCTGCTTAAGGGCAAAAACTCTGGTCCATTTTGCACAGTGCCCAAGAATTGCTGGGTGAAGAGAATGCCTTCTGCCTTGTTCTGAAGAATTTGGCAGGTTGTTCTGAAGATTTGCATACCACATGTGTGGAAAGAATAACCTACTTTCTTGCTAGGGGACATAACTCTCCAAGCAGTAGTGGTTTCACTCTTTCCCTTATCATGTTCACAATTTATAGACAATGATCCAAAAGAATGGAAGTGCCAAGAAATTTCCATCTTTTCCTGCCTAGGAGAGGGAGGTGCATGATTGGCTCTACTTAAGGGCAAAAACTCTGATGCATTTTGCACAGTGCCCAAGAATTGCTGGGTGAAGAGAATGCCTTCTGCCTTGTTCTGAAGAATTTGGCAGGTTGTTCTGAAGATTTGCATTCCACATGTGTGGAAATAATAACCTACCTTCTTGCTAGGGGACATAACTCTCTAAGCAGTAGTGCTTTCACTCTTTCCCTTCTCATGTTCATATTTTATAGACAATGATCCAAAAGAATGGAAGTGCCAAGAAATTTTCATCTTTTCCTGTCTAGGAGAGGGAGGTGCGTGTATGGCTATGCTTCAGGGCAGAAGATCTGATCCATTTTGCACAGGGCCCAAAAATTACTTTGTGAAAAGAATGCCTTCTGCCTTGTTCTGAAGAATTTGGCAGGTTGTTCTGAAGATTTGCACATCACATGTGTGGAAGGAATAACCAACTTTCTTACTAGGGGACATAACTCTCCATGCAGTAGTGGTTTCACTCTTTCCCTTATCATGTTCACAATTTATAGACAATGATCCAAAAGAATGGAAGTGCCAAGAAATTTCCATGTTTTCCTGCCTAGGAGAGGGAGGTGCATGATTTGCTCTGCTTAAGGGCAAAAACTGATCCATTTTGCACAGTGCCCAAGAATTGCTGGGTGAAGAGAATGCCTTCTGCCTTGTTCTGAAGAATTTGGCAGGTTGTTCTGAAGATTTGCATACCACATGTATGGAAAGAATAACCTACTTTCTTGCTAGGGGACATAACTGTCCAAGCAGTAGTGCTTTCACTCTTTCCCTTATCATGTTCACAATTTATAGACAATGACCCAAAAGAATGGAAGTGCCAAGAAATTTCCATCTCTTCCTGTCTAGGAGAGGGAGGTGCGTGATTGGCTCTGCTTCAGGATCAAAGCTCTGCCCCTGTTTTGCACAGTGCCCAAGAATTGCTGGGTGAAGAGAATGCCTTCTGCCTTGTTCTGAAGAATTTGGCAGGTTGTTCTGAAGATTTGCATTCCACATGTGTGGAAATAATAACGTACCTTCTTGCTAGGGGACATAACCGTCCAAGCAGTAGTGCTTTCACTCTTTCCATTATCATGTTCACAATTTATAGACAATGACCCAAAAGAATGGAAGTGCCAAGAAATTTCCATCTCTTCCTGCTTAGGAGAGGGAGGTGCATGATTTGCTCTGCTTAAGGGCAAAAACTCTGATCCATTTTGCACAGTGCCCAAGAATTGCTGGGTGAAGAGAATGCCTGCTGCCTTGTTCTGAAGAATTTGGCAGGTTGTTCTGAAGATTTGCATACCACATGTGTGGAAAGAATAACCTACTTTCTTGCCAGGGGACATAACTCTCCAAGCAGTAGTGGTTTCACTCTTTCCCTTCTCATGTTCATATTTTATAGACAATGATCCAAAAGAATGGAAGTGCCAAGAAATTTTCATCTTTTCCTGTCTAGGAGAGGGAGGTGCGTGTTTGGCTATGCTTCAGGGCAGAAGATCTGATCCATTTTGCACAGGGCCCAAAAATTACTGGGTGAAAAGAATGCCTTCTGCCTTGTTCTGAAGAATTTGGCAGGTTGTTCTGAAGATTTGCACATCACATGTGTGGAAGGAATAACCAACTTTCTTACTAGGGGACATAACTCTCCATGCAGTAGTGGTTTCACTCTTTCCCTTATCATGTTCACAATTTATAGACAATGATCCAAAAGAATGGAAGTGCCAAGAAATTTCCATGTTTTCCTGCCTAGGAGAGGGAGGTGCATGATTGGCTCTGCTTAAGGGCAAAAACTGATCCATTTTGCACAGTGCCCAAGAATTGCTGGGTGAAGAGAATGCCTTCTGCCTTGTTCTGAAGAATTTGGCAGGTTGTTCTGAAGATTTGCATACCACATGTATGGAAAGAATAACCTACTTTCTTGCTAGGGGACATAACTGTCCAAGCAGTAGTGCTTTCACTCTTTCCCTTATCATGTTCACAATTTATAGACAATGACCCAAAAGAATGGAAGTGCCAAGAAATTTCCATCTCTTCCTGTCTAGGAGAGGGAGGTGCGTGATTGGCTCTGCTTCAGGATCAAAGCTCTGCCCCTGTTTTGCACAGTGCCCAAGAATTGCTGGGTGAAGAGAATGCCTTCTGCCTTGTTCTGAAGAATTTGGCAGGTTGTTCTGAAGATTTGCATACCACATGTGTGGAAAGAATAACCTACTTTCTTGCTGGGGACATAACTGTCCAAGCAGTAGTGCTTTCACTCTTTCCATTATCATGTTCACAATTTATAGACAATGACCCAAAAGAATGGAAGTGCCAAGAAATTTTCATCTCTTCCTGTCTAGGAGAGGGAGGTGCGTGTTTGGCTATGCTTCAGGGCAGAAGATCTGATCCATTTTGCACAGGGCCCAAAAATTACTGGGTGAAAAGAATGCCTTCTGCCTTGTTCTGAAGAATTTGGCAGGTTGTTCTGAAGATTTGCACACCACATGTGTGGAAGGAATAACCAACTTTCTTACTAGGGGACATAACTCTCCAAGCAGTAGTAGTTTCACTCTTTCCCTTATCATGTTCACATTTTATAGACAATGACCCAAAAGAATGGAAGTGCCAAGAAATTTCCATCTCTTCCAGTCTAGGAGAGGGAGGTGCGTGATTGGCTCTGCTTAAGGGCAAAAACTCTGGTCCATTTGGCACAGTGCCCAAGAATTGCTGGGTGAAGAGAATGCCTTCTGCCTTGTTCTGAAGAATTTGGCAGGTTGTTCTGAAGATTTGCATACCACATGTGTGGAAAGAATAACCTACTTTCTTGCTAGGGGACATAACTCTCCAAGCAGTAGTGCTTTCACTCTTTCCATTATCATGTTCATATTTTATAGACACTGATGCAAAAGAATGGAAGTGCCACGAAATTTCCATCTCTTCCTGTCTAGGAGAGGGAGGTGCGTGATTGGCTCTGCTTCAGGATCAAAGCTCTGCCCCCGTTTTGCACAGGGCCCAAGAATTGCTGGGTGAAAAGAATGCCTTCTGCCTTGTTCTGAAGAATTTGGCAGGTTGTTCTGAAGATTTGCATACCACATGTGTGGAAAGAATAACCTACTTTCTTGCCAGGGGACATAACTCTCCAAGCAGTAGTGGTTTCACTCTTTCCCTTATCATGTTCACATTTTATAGACAATAACCCAAAAGAATGGAAGTGCCAAGAAATTTCCATCTCTTCCAGTCTAGGAGAGGGAGGTGCGTGATTGGCTCTGCTTAAGGGCAAAAACTCTGGTCCATTTTGCACAGTGCCCAAGAATTGCTGGGTGAAGAGAATGCCTTCTGCCTTGTTCTGAAGAATTTGGCAGGTTGTTCTGAAGATTTGCATACCACATGTATGGAAAGAATAACCTACTTTCTTGCTAGGGGACATAACTGTCCAAGCAGTAGTGCTTTCACTCTTTCCCTTATCATGTTCACAATTTATAGACAATGACCCAAAAGAATGGAAGTGCCAAGAAATTTCCATCTCTTCCTGTCTAGGAGAGGGAGGTGCGTGATTGGCTCTGCTTAAGGGCAAAAACTCTGGTCCATTTTGCACAGTGCCCAAGAATTGCTGGGTGAATGAAGAGAATGCCTTCTGCCTTGTTCTGAAGAATTTGGCAGGTTGTTCTGAAGATTTGCATACCACATGTGTGGAAAGAATAACCTACTTTCTTGCTAGGGGACATAACTCTCCAAGCAGTAGTGGTTTCACTCTTTCCCTTATCATGTTCATATTTCATAGACAATGATCCAAAAGAATGGAAGTGCCAAGAAATTTCCATCTCTTCCTGTCTAGGAGAGGGAGGTGTGTGATTGGCTCTGCTTCAGGATCAAAGCTCTGCCCCCGTTTTGCACAGGGCCCAAGAATTGCTGGGTGAAGAGAATGCTTTCTGCCTTGTTCTGAAGAATTTGGCAGGTTGTTCTGAAGATTTGCATACCACATGTGTGGAAGGAATAACCAACTTTCTTACTAGGGGACATAACTCTCCAAGCAGTAGTGGTTTCACTCTTTCCCTTATCATGTTCATATTTTATAGACAATGACCCAAAAGAATGGAAGTGCCAAGAAATTTCCATCTCTTCCTGTCTAGGAGAGGGAGGTGCGTGTTTGGCTATGCTTCAGGGCAGGAGATCTGATCCATTTTGCACAGTGCCCAAGAATTGCTGGGTGAAGAGAATGCCTTCTGCCTTGTTCTGAAGAATTTGGCAGGGTGTTCTGAAGATTTGCATACCACATGTGTGGAAGGAATAACCAACTTTCTTACTCGGGGACATAACTCCCCAAGCAGTAGTAGTTTCACTCTTTCCCTTATCATGTTCACATTTTATAGACAATGACCCAAAAGAATGGAAGTGCCAAGAAATTTCCATCTCATCCTGTCTAGGAGAGGGAGGTGCATGATTGACTCTGCTTCAGGATCAAAGCTCTGCTCCCGTTTTGCACAGTGCCCAAGAATTGCTGGGTGAAGAGAATGCCTTCTGCCTTGTTCTGAAGAATTTGGCAGGTTGTTCTGAAGATTTGCATACCACATGTGTGGAAAGAATAACCTACTTTCTTGCTAGGGGACATAACTGTCCAAGCAGTGGTAGTTTCACTCTTTCCCTTATCATGTTCACAATTTATAGACAATGACCCAAAAGAATGGAAGTGCCAAGAAATTTCCATCTCTTCCTGTCTAGGAGAGGGAGGTGCGTGATTGGCTATGCTTAAGGGCAAAAACTGATCCATTTTGCACAGTGCCCAAGAATTGCTTGTTGAAGAGAATGCCTTCTGCCTTGTTCTGAAGAATTTGGCAGGTTTTTCTGAAGATTTGCATACCACATGTGTGGAAAGAATAACCTACTTTCTTGCTAGGTGACATAACTGTCCAAGCAGTAGTGTTTTCACTCTTTCCCTTATCATGTTCACAATTTATAGACAATGACCCAAAAGAATGGAAGTGCCAAGAAATTTCCATCTCTTCCTGTCTAGGAGAGGGAGGTGCGTGATTGGCTCTGCTTCAGGATCAAAGCTCTGCCCCCGTTTTGCACAGGGCCCAAGAATTGCTGGGTGAAGAGAATGCCTTCTGCCTTGTTCTGAAGAATTTGGCAGGTTGTTCTGAAGATTTGCATACCACATGTGTGGAAAGAATAACCTACTTTCTTGCTAGGGGACATAACTCTCCAAGCAGTAGTGCTTTCACTCTTTCCCTTATCATGTTCATATTTTATAGACAATGATGCAAAAGAATGGAAGTGCCAAGAAATTTCCATCTCTTCCTGCTTAGGAGAGGGAGGTGCATGATTGGCTCTGCTTAAGGGCAAAAACTCTGATCCATTTTGCACAGTGCCCAAGAATTGCTGGGTGAAGAGAATGCCTTCTGCCTTGTTCTGAAGAATTTCGCAGGTTGTTCTGAAGATTTGCACACCACATGTGTGGAAGGAATAACCAACTTTCTTACTTGGGGACATAACTCTCCAAGCAGTAGTAGTTTCACTCTTTCACTTATCATGTTCACATTTTATAGACAATGACCCAAAAGAATGGAAGTGCCAAGAAATTTCAATCTCTTCCTTTCTATGAGAGGGAGGTGCGTGTTTGGCTATGCTTCAGGGCAGGAGGTCTGATCCATTTTGCACAGTGCCCAAGAATTTTTGGGTGAAAAGAATGCCTTCTGACTTGTTATGAAGAATTTGGCAGGTTGTTCTGAAGATTTGCACACCACATGTGTGGAAAGAATAACCTACTTTCATGCTAGGGGACATCACTGTCCAAGTAGTAGAGGTTTCACTCTTTTTCTTATCATGTTCATATTTTATAGACAATGCTCCAAAAAAATGGAAGTGCCAAGAAATTTCCATCTCTTCCTGCCTAGGAGAGGGAGGTGCATGATTGGCTCTGCTTCAGGATCAAAGCTCTGATCCCGTTTTGCACAGGGCCCAAGAATTTCTGGGTGAAGAGAATGCCTTCTGCCTTATTCTGAAGAATTTGGCAGGTCGTTCTGAAGATTTGCACACCACATGTGTGGAAAGAATAACCTACTTTCTTGCTAGGGGACATAACTCTCCAAGCAGTAGTGGTTTCACTCTTTCCCTTATCATGTTCATATTTTATAGACAATGATCCAAAAGAATGGAAGTGCCAAGAAATTTCCATCTCTTCCTGTCTAGGAGAGGGAGGTGCGTGATTGGCTCTGCTTCAGGACCAAAGCTCTGCTCCCGTTTTTCACAGTGCCCAAGCATTGCTGGGTGAAGAGAATGCCTTCTGCCTTGTTCTGAAGAATTTGGCAGGTCGTTCTGAAGATTTGCATACCACATGTATGGAAAGAATAACCTACTTTCTTGCTAGGGGACATAACTGTCCAAGCATTAGTGGTTTCACGCTTTCCGTTATCATGTTAATATTTATAGACAATGATCCAAAGAATGAAAGTGCCAAGAAAAATATTGGACTATAATCCACATGTGGTTGGAGATGATGATTCATACACATATAGATTTAAAACCAGAACTCTTTTTATTGGGAATAAGACCAGAAACATACAATACTCACTTGAAATATCTGATCGTAAATGTTTTAACAGCTGCTAGAATTGTATTTGCCAAAAATTGGTAAAACGAGAAAGTACCATCAACAAGAGGAAACGACTCAGAAAATAATGGAATGTGCCAAAATGTGTAAGCTTACATTTGAAATTAGAGAACAAGTGGATGAGCAATTTTATAAAGTGTGGGACTTGTTTTACCAACGGTTAGATAAAAAAACCTGGGAATGAAATGTTTTACTTACGTTGTAGTAGGGTTTTTTTTTTTTACGATATAGAGTACTACTTATATGATATATAGAGGACAATAATGATTTTAATGTATAAGAGAGGGATGATTTGAATACTTTGGTATAATTGTATGTAGTGACCATTTTATATTAGAAAATCTTTGTATATTAAACAGATCAACAATGATTTAAGGAATAATTGAAATATACATGAATTGAAATACTTAACCACTATATGGATTAATAATTAATAATGGAAAACTATTCTTGAAATTCTGGATGATTGGTGACATTATAGTTAATTGAAAATATGAATGTATATTATAAACTAATGAGAACTCTTTGTTTTAAACTTCGCTTTTCCCCCTTAGAGGTGATACCTTGACCTCTTAGCAACCTTCAATAGCATCAATATTTTAATATCCTTTGAAGTCAACGATGGAGGCTGGGCCTGGGCAGCATAGCCTTGCACTGGTTTGCCTCCTTTCTCCAAGGATTCAGGGTCATTAATGGTACAGAAGAAAGCTAGAGATCAAGCCATCCTGAACACCAACGAATTGTTGGACAATCAGACATGCAGACTGTGCCTTCAAGAGGGCATTTCTCCAAGAGAGAAGCTTGCATACCCCATGTGTGGAAAAAAGAACCTACTTTTCTGCTAGTGGATATAACTGAGAGCTACAGAAACAGACCTGAAAAATATTCAATAAATACTGGGTATAGATGTATGGTGTTAATAAAGCCATGGCTCCCCCATAATAATTGTCCCTTAATTCAGTAGATTTCAATAGGAATATAACAGGAAAAACCTCTGTTGCAGTTGTTATGCAGGACATAATTTTCCATGCCACTAAAAATAGGATTGGACTTGAGTAACCTTCAGGCTGCCTTTCTATTACACCTCTTCTTACTGATCATTCCATACTGACAAAAATCAACCTTGTCATCACTGAATATCGATCGAATTCATTGAATTTATACTGTGTGTCAACATCCAAGATGGTGACATTGCAGCTACAGCCACTATGTACACTATTTTGGAGTTGCCACAGGGAGGAGGAAAAAGGGGGGTCACATGTGGTACATTAGTAGGTGCCAGGTGTTGGGTGTTGCAATAGGGTATGGAGGGGGCATGTGAAAGAGGACCCCCGGATGGGTGAAATGGCAGTGGCCAGAGAGTCTTTGCTGGAGCATGCCCGGAGTGAGCCATCAGGACCATCAGAATTTGGCAGGTTGTTCTGAAGATTTGCATACCACATGTGTGGAAAGAATAACCTACTTTCTTGCTAGGGGACATAACTCTCCAAGCAGTAGTGGTTTCACTCTTTCCCTTATCATGTTCATATTTCATAGACAATGATCCAAAAGAATGGAAGTGCCAAGAAATTTCCATCTCTTCCTGTCTAGGAGAGGGAGGTGCGTGTTTGGCTATGCTTCAGGGCAGGAGATCTGATCCATTTTGCACAGTGCCCAAGCATTGCTGGGTGAAGAGAATGCCTTCTGCCTTGTTCTGAAGAATTTGGCAGGTCGTTCTGAAGATTTGCATACCACATGTATGGAAAGAATAACCTACTTTCTTGCTAGGGGACATAACTGTCCAAGCATTAGTGGTTTCACTCTTTCCATTATCATGTTAATATTTATAGACAATGATCCAAAGAATGAAAGTGCCAAGAAAAATATTGGACTATAATCCACATGTGGTTGGAGAAGATGATTCATACACATATAGATTTAAAACCAGAACTCTTTTTATTGGGAATAAGACCAGAAACATACAATACTCACTTGAAATATCTGATCGTAAATGTTTTAACAGCTGCTAGAATTGTATTTGCCAAAAATTGGTAAAACGAGAAAGTACCATCAACAAGAGGAAACGACTCAGAAAATAATGGAATGTGCCAAAATGTGTAAGCTTACATTTGAAATTAGAGAACAAGTGGATGAGCAATTTTATAAAGTGTGGGACTTGTTTTACCAACGGTTAGATAAAAAAACCTGGGAATGAAATGTTTTACTTACGTTGTAGTAGGTTTTTTTTTTTTTACGATATAGAGTACTACTTATATGATATATAGAGGACAATAATGATTTTAATGTATAAGAGAGGGATGATTTGAATACTTTGGTATAATTGTATGTAGTGACCATTTTATATTAGAAAATCTTTGTATATTAAACAGATCAACAATGATTTAAGGAATAATTGAAATATACATGAATTGAAATACTTAACCACTATATGGATTAATAATTAATAATGGGAAACTATTCTTGAAATTCTGGATGATTGGTGACATTATAGTTAATTGAAAATATGAATGTATATTATAAACTAATGAGAACTCTTTGTTCTAAACTTCGCTTTTCCCCCTTAGAGGTGATACCTTGACCTCTTAGCAACCTTCAATAGCATCAATATTTTAATATCCTTTGAAGTCAACGATGGAGGCTGGGCTTGGGCAGCATAGCCTTGCACTGGTTTGCCTCCTTTCTCCAAGGATTCAGGGTCATTAATGGTACAGAAGAAAGCTAGAGATCAAGCCATCCTGAACACCAACGAATTGTTGGACAATCAGACATGCAGACTGTGCCTTCAAGAGGGCATTTCTCCAAGAGAGAAGCTTGCATACCCCATGTGTGGAAAAAAGAACCTACTTTTCTGCTAGTGGATATAACTGAGAGCTACAGAAACAGACCTGAAAAATATTCAATAAATACTGGGTATAGATGTATGGTGTTAATAAAGCCATGGCTCCCCCATAATAATTGTCCCTTAATTCAGTAGATTTCAATAGGAATATAACAGGAAAAACTGCTGTTGCAGTTGTTATGCAGGACATAATTTTCCATGTCACTAAAAATAGGATTGGACTTGAGTAACCTTCAGGCTGCCTTTCTATTACACCTCTTCTTACTGATCATTCCATACTGACAAAAATCAACCTTGTCATCACTGAATATCGATCGAATTCATTGAATTTATACTGTGTGTCAACATCCAAGATGGTGACATTGCAGCTACAGCCACTATGTACACTATTTTGGAGTTGCCACAGGGAGGAGGAAAAAGGGGGGTCACATGTGGTACATTAGTAGGTGCCAGGTGTTGGGTGTTGCAATAGGGTATGGAGGGGGCATGTGAAAGAGGACCCCCGGATGGGTGAAATGGCAGTGGCCAGAGAGTCTTTGCTGGAGCATGCCCGGAGTGAGCCATCAGGACCATCAGAATTTGGCAGGTTGTTCTGAAGATTTGCATACCACATGTGTGGAAAGAATAACCTACTTTCTTGCTAGGGGACATAACTCTCCAAGCAGTAGTGGTTTCACTCTTTCCCTTATCATGTTCATATTTCATAGACAATGATCCAAAAGAATGGAAGTGCCAAGAAATTTCCATCTCTTCCTGTCTAGGAGAGGGAGGTGTGTGATTGGCTCTGCTTCAGGATCAAAGCTCTGCCCCCGTTTTGCACAGGGCCCAAGAATTGCTGGGTGAAGAGAATGCTTTCTGCCTTGTTCTGAAGAATTTGGCAGGTTGTTCTGAAGATTTGCATACCACATGTGTGGAAGGAATAACCAACTTTCTTACTAGGGGACATAACTCTCCAAGCAGTAGTGGTTTCACTCTTTCCCTTATCATGTTCATATTTCATAGACAATGATCCAAAAGAATGGAAGTGCCAAGAAATTTCCATCTCTTCCTGTCTAGGAGAGGGAGGTGTGTGATTGGCTCTGCTTCAGGATCAAAGCTCTGCCCCCGTTTTGCACAGGGCCCAAGAATTGCTGGGTGAAGAGAATGCTTTCTGCCTTGTTCTGAAGAATTTGGCAGGTTGTTCTGAAGATTTGCATACCACATGTGTGGAAGGAATAACCAACTTTCTTACTAGGGGACATAACTCTCCAAGCAGTAGTGGTTTCACTCTTTCCCTTATCATGTTCATATTTTATAGACAATGACCCAAAAGAATGGAAGTGCCAAGAAATTTCCATCTCTTCCTGTCTAGGAGAGGGAGGTGCGTGTTTGGCTATGCTTCAGGGCAGGAGATCTGATCCATTTTGCACAGTGCCCAAGCATTGCTGGGTGAAGAGAATGCCTTCTGCCTTGTTCTGAAGAATTTGGCAGGGTGTTCTGAAGATTTGCATACCACATGTGTGGAAGGAATAACCAACTTTCTTACTCGGGGACATAACTCCCCAAGCAGTAGTAGTTTCACTCTTTCCCTTATCATGTTCACATTTTATAGACAATGACCCAAAAGAATGGAAGTGCCAAGAAATTTCCATCTCATCCTGTCTAGGAGAGGGAGGTGCATGATTGGCTCTGCTTCAGGATCAAAGCTCTGCTCCCGTTTTGCACAGTGCCCAAGAATTGCTGGGTGAAGAGAATGCCTTCTGCCTTGTTCTGAAGAATTTGGCAGGTTGTTCTGAAGATTTGCATACCACATGTGTGGAAAGAATAACCTACTTTCTTGCTAGGGGACATAACTGTCCAAGCAGTGGTAGTTTCACTCTTTCCCTTATCATGTTCACAATTTATAGACAATGACCCAAAAGAATGGAAGTGCCAAGAAATTTCCATCTCTTCCTGTCTAGGAGAGGGAGGTGCGTGATTGGCTATGCTTAAGGGCAAAAACTGATCCATTTTGCACAGTGCCCAAGAATTGCTTGTTGAAGAGAATGCCTTCTGCCTTGTTCTGAAGAATTTGGCAGGTTTTTCTGAAGATTTGCATACCACATGTGTGGAAAGAATAACCTACTTTCTTGCTAGGTGACATAACTGTCCAAGCAGTAGTGTTTTCACTCTTTCCCTTATCATGTTCACAATTTATAGACAATGACCCAAAAGAATGGAAGTGCCAAGAAATTTCCATCTCTTCCTGTCTAGGAGAGGGAGGTGCGTGATTGGCTCTGCTTCAGGATCAAAGCTCTGCCCCCGTTTTGCACAGGGCCCAAGAATTGCTGGGTGAAGAGAATGCCTTCTGCCTTGTTCTGAAGAATTTGGCAGGTTGTTCTGAAGATTTGCATACCACATGTGTGGAAAGAATAACCTACTTTCTTGCTAGGGGACATAACTCTCCAAGCAGTAGTGCTTTCACTCTTTCCCTTATCATGTTCATATTTTATAGACAATGATGCAAAAGAATGGAAGTGCCAAGAAATTTCCATCTCTTCCTGCTTAGGAGAGGGAGGTGCATGATTGGCTCTGCTTAAGGGCAAAAACTCTGATCCATTTTGCACAGTGCCCAAGAATTGCTGGGTGAAGAGAATGCCTTCTGCCTTGTTCTGAAGAATTTCGCAGGTTGTTCTGAAGATTTGCACACCACATGTGTGGAAGGAATAACCAACTTTCTTACTTGGGGACATAACTCTCCAAGCAGTAGTAGTTTCACTCTTTCACTTATCATGTTCACATTTTATAGACAATGACCCAAAAGAATGGAAGTGCCAAGAAATTTCAATCTCTTCCTTTCTATGAGAGGGAGGTGCGTGTTTGGCTATGCTTCAGGGCAGGAGGTCTGATCCATTTTGCACAGTGCCCAAGAATTTTTGGGTGAAAAGAATGCCTTCTGACTTGTTATGAAGAATTTGGCAGGTTGTTCTGAAGATTTGCACACCACATGTGTGGAAAGAATAACCTACTTTCATGCTAGGGGACATCACTGTCCAAGTAGTAGAGGTTTCACTCTTTTTCTTATCATGTTCATATTTTATAGACAATGCTCCAAAAAAATGGAAGTGCCAAGAAATTTCCATCTCTTCCTGCCTAGGAGAGGGAGGTGCATGATTGGCTCTGCTTCAGGATCAAAGCTCTGATCCCGTTTTGCACAGGGCCCAAGAATTTCTGGGTGAAGAGAATGCCTTCTGCCTTATTCTGAAGAATTTGGCAGGTCGTTCTGAAGATTTGCACACCACATGTGTGGAAAGAATAACCTACTTTCTTGCTAGGGGACATAACTCTCCAAGCAGTAGTGGTTTCACTCTTTCCCTTATCATGTTCATATTTTATAGACAATGATCCAAAAGAATGGAAGTGCCAAGAAATTTCCATCTCTTCCTGTCTAGGAGAGGGAGGTGCGTGATTGGCTCTGCTTCAGGACCAAAGCTCTGCTCCCGTTTTGCACAGTGCCCAAGCATTGCTGGGTGAAGAGAATGCCTTCTGCCTTGTTCTGAAGAATTTGGCAGGTCGTTCTGAAGATTTGCATACCACATGTATGGAAAGAATAACCTACTTTCTTGCTAGGGGACATAACTGTCCAAGCATTAGTGGTTTCACTCTTTCCGTTATCATGTTAATATTTATAGACAATGATCCAAAGAATGAAAGTGCCAAGAAAAATATTGGACTATAATCCACATGTGGTTGGAGATGATGATTCATACACATATAGATTTAAAACCAGAACTCTTTTTATTGGGAATAAGACCAGAAACATACAATACTCACTTGAAATATCTGATCGTAAATGTTTTAACAGCTGCTAGAATTGTATTTGCCAAAAATTGGTAAAACGAGAAAGTACCATCAACAAGAGGAAACGACTCAGAAAATAATGGAATGTGCCAAAATGTGTAAGCTTACATTTGAAATTAGAGAACAAGTGGATGAGCAATTTTATTAAGTGTGGGACTTGTTTTACCAACGGTTAGATAAAAAAACCTGGGAATGAAATGTTTTACTTACGTTGTAGTAGGTTTTTTTTTTTTTACGATATAGAGTACTACTTATATGATATATAGAGGACAATAATGATTTTAATGTATAAGAGAGGGATGATTTGAATACTTTGGTATAATTGTATGTAGTGACCATTTTATATTAGAAAATCTTTGTATATTAAACAGATCAACAATGATTTAAGGAATAATTGAAATATACATGAATTGAAATACTTAACCACTATATGGATTAATAATTAATAATGGAAAACTATTCTTGAAATTCTGGATGATTGGTGACATTATAGTTAATTGAAAATATGAATGTATATTATAAACTAATGAGAACTCTTTGTTTTAAACTTCGCTTTTCCCCCTTAGAGGTGATACCTTGACCTCTTAGCAACCTTCAATAGCATCAATATTTTAATATCCTTTGAAGTCAACGATGGAGGCTGGGCCTGGGCAGCATAGCCTTGCACTGGTTTGCCTCCTTTCTCCAAGGATTCAGGGTCATTAATGGTACAGAAGAAAGCTAGAGATCAAGCCATCCTGAACACCAACGAATTGTTGGACAATCAGACATGCAGACTGTGCCTTCAAGAGGGCATTTCTCCAAGAGAGAAGCTTGCATACCCCATGTGTGGAAAAAAGAACCTACTTTTCTGCTAGTGGATATAACTGAGAGCTACAGAAACAGACCTGAAAAATATTCAATAAATACTGGGTATAGATGTATGGTGTTAATAAAGCCATGGCTCCCCCATAATAATTGTCCCTTAATTCAGTAGATTTCAATAGGAATATAACAGGAAAAACCTCTGTTGCAGTTGTTATGCAGGACATAATTTTCCATGCCACTAAAAATAGGATTGGACTTGAGTAACCTTCAGGCTGCCTTTCTATTACACCTCTTCTTACTGATCATTCCATACTGACAAAAATCAACCTTGTCATCACTGAATATCGATCGAATTCATTGAATTTATACTGTGTGTCAACATCCAAGATGGTGACATTGCAGCTACAGCCACTATGTACACTATTTTGGAGTTGCCACAGGGAGGAGGAAAAAGGGGGGGTCACATGTGGTACATTAGTAGGTGCCAGGTGTTGGGTGTTGCAATAGGGTATGGAGGGGGCATGTGAAAGAGGACCCCCGGATGGGTGAAATGGCAGTGGCCAGAGAGTCTTTGCTGGAGCATGCCCGGAGTGAGCCATCAGGACCATCAGAATTTGGCAGGGTGTTCTGAAGATTTGCATACCACATGTGTGGAAGGAATAACCAACTTTCTTACTCGGGGACATAACTCCCCAAGCAGTAGTAGTTTCACTCTTTCCCTTATCATGTTCACATTTTATAGACAATGACCCAAAAGAATGGAAGTGCCAAGAAATTTCCATCTCATCCTGTCTAGGAGAGGGAGGTGCATGATTGGCTCTGCTTCAGGATCAAAGCTCTGCTCCCGTTTTGCACAGTGCCCAAGAATTGCTGGGTGAAGAGAATGCCTTCTGCCTTGTTCTGAAGAATTTGGCAGGTTGTTCTGAAGATTTGCATACCACATGTGTGGAAAGAATAACCTACTTTCTTGCTAGGGGACATAACTGTCCAAGCAGTGGTAGTTTCACTCTTTCCCTTATCATGTTCACAATTTATAGACAATGACCCAAAAGAATGGAAGTGCCAAGAAATTTCCATCTCTTCCTGTCTAGGAGAGGGAGGTGCGTGATTGGCTATGCTTAAGGGCAAAAACTGATCCATTTTGCACAGTGCCCAAGAATTGCTTGTTGAAGAGAATGCCTTCTGCCTTGTTCTGAAGAATTTGGCAGGTTTTTCTGAAGATTTGCATACCACATGTGTGGAAAGAATAACCTACTTTCTTGCTAGGTGACATAACTGTCCAAGCAGTAGTGTTTTCACTCTTTCCCTTATCATGTTCACAATTTATAGACAATGACCCAAAAGAATGGAAGTGCCAAGAAATTTCCATCTCTTCCTGTCTAGGAGAGGGAGGTGCGTGATTGGCTCTGCTTCAGGATCAAAGCTCTGCCCCCGTTTTGCACAGGGCCCAAGAATTGCTGGGTGAAGAGAATGCCTTCTGCCTTGTTCTGAAGAATTTGGCAGGTTGTTCTGAAGATTTGCATACCACATGTGTGGAAAGAATAACCTACTTTCTTGCTAGGGGACATAACTCTCCAAGCAGTAGTGCTTTCACTCTTTCCCTTATCATGTTCATATTTTATAGACAATGATGCAAAAGAATGGAAGTGCCAAGAAATTTCCATCTCTTCCTGCTTAGGAGAGGGAGGTGCATGATTGGCTCTGCTTAAGGGCAAAAACTCTGATCCATTTTGCACAGTGCCCAAGAATTGCTGGGTGAAGAGAATGCCTTCTGCCTTGTTCTGAAGAATTTCGCAGGTTGTTCTGAAGATTTGCACACCACATGTGTGGAAGGAATAACCAACTTTCTTACTTGGGGACATAACTCTCCAAGCAGTAGTAGTTTCACTCTTTCACTTATCATGTTCACATTTTATAGACAATGACCCAAAAGAATGGAAGTGCCAAGAAATTTCAATCTCTTCCTTTCTATGAGAGGGAGGTGCGTGTTTGGCTATGCTTCAGGGCAGGAGGTCTGATCCATTTTGCACAGTGCCCAAGAATTTTTGGGTGAAAAGAATGCCTTCTGACTTGTTATGAAGAATTTGGCAGGTTGTTCTGAAGATTTGCACACCACATGTGTGGAAAGAATAACCTACTTTCATGCTAGGGGACATCACTGTCCAAGTAGTAGAGGTTTCACTCTTTTTCTTATCATGTTCATATTTTATAGACAATGCTCCAAAAAAATGGAAGTGCCAAGAAATTTCCATCTCTTCCTGCCTAGGAGAGGGAGGTGCATGATTGGCTCTGCTTCAGGATCAAAGCTCTGATCCCGTTTTGCACAGGGCCCAAGAATTTCTGGGTGAAGAGAATGCCTTCTGCCTTATTCTGAAGAATTTGGCAGGTCGTTCTGAAGATTTGCACACCACATGTGTGGAAAGAATAACCTACTTTCTTGCTAGGGGACATAACTCTCCAAGCAGTAGTGGTTTCACTCTTTCCCTTATCATGTTCATATTTTATAGACAATGATCCAAAAGAATGGAAGTGCCAAGAAATTTCCATCTCTTCCTGTCTAGGAGAGGGAGGTGCGTGATTGGCTCTGCTTCAGGACCAAAGCTCTGCTCCCGTTTTGCACAGTGCCCAAGCATTGCTGGGTGAAGAGAATGCCTTCTGCCTTGTTCTGAAGAATTTGGCAGGTCGTTCTGAAGATTTGCATACCACATGTATGGAAAGAATAACCTACTTTCTTGCTAGGGGACATAACTGTCCAAGCATTAGTGGTTTCACTCTTTCCGTTATCATGTTAATATTTATAGACAATGATCCAAAGAATGAAAGTGCCAAGAAAAATATTGGACTATAATCCACATGTGGTTGGAGATGATGATTCATACACATATAGATTTAAAACCAGAACTCTTTTTATTGGGAATAAGACCAGAAACATACAATACTCACTTGAAATATCTGATCGTAAATGTTTTAACAGCTGCTAGAATTGTATTTGCCAAAAATTGGTAAAACGAGAAAGTACCATCAACAAGAGGAAACGACTCAGAAAATAATGGAATGTGCCAAAATGTGTAAGCTTACATTTGAAATTAGAGAACAAGTGGATGAGCAATTTTATAAAGTGTGGGACTTGTTTTACCAACGGTTAGATAAAAAAACCTGGGAATGAAATGTTTTACTTACGTTGTAGTAGGGTTTTTTTTTTTTACGATATAGAGTACTACTTATATGATATATAGAGGACAATAATGATTTTAATGTATAAGAGAGGGATGATTTGAATACTTTGGTATAATTGTATGTAGTGACCATTTTATATTAGAAAATCTTTGTATATTAAACAGATCAACAATGATTTAAGGAATAATTGAAATATACATGAATTGAAATACTTAACCACTATATGGATTAATAATTAATAATGGAAAACTATTCTTGAAATTCTGGATGATTGGTGACATTATAGTTAATTGAAAATATGAATGTATATTATAAACTAATGAGAACTCTTTGTTTTAAACTTCGCTTTTCCCCCTTAGAGGTGATACCTTGACCTCTTAGCAACCTTCAATAGCATCAATATTTTAATATCCTTTGAAGTCAACGATGGAGGCTGGGCCTGGGCAGCATAGCCTTGCACTGGTTTGCCTCCTTTCTCCAAGGATTCAGGGTCATTAATGGTACAGAAGAAAGCTAGAGATCAAGCCATCCTGAACACCAACGAATTGTTGGACAATCAGACATGCAGACTGTGCCTTCAAGAGGGCATTTCTCCAAGAGAGAAGCTTGCATACCCCATGTGTGGAAAAAAGAACCTACTTTTCTGCTAGTGGATATAACTGAGAGCTACAGAAACAGACCTGAAAAATATTCAATAAATACTGGGTATAGATGTATGGTGTTAATAAAGCCATGGCTCCCCCATAATAATTGTCCCTTAATTCAGTAGATTTCAATAGGAATATAACAGGAAAAACCTCTGTTGCAGTTGTTATGCAGGACATAATTTTCCATGCCACTAAAAATAGGATTGGACTTGAGTAACCTTCAGGCTGCCTTTCTATTACACCTCTTCTTACTGATCATTCCATACTGACAAAAATCAACCTTGTCATCACTGAATATCGATCGAATTCATTGAATTTATACTGTGTGTCAACATCCAAGATGGTGACATTGCAGCTACAGCCACTATGTACACTATTTTGGAGTTGCCACAGGGAGGAGGAAAAAGGGGGGGTCACATGTGGTACATTAGTAGGTGCCAGGTGTTGGGTGTTGCAATAGGGTATGGAGGGGGCATGTGAAAGAGGACCCCCGGATGGGTGAAATGGCAGTGGCCAGAGAGTCTTTGCTGGAGCATGCCCGGAGTGAGCCATCAGGACCATCAGAATTTGGCAGGTTGTTCTGAAGATTTGCATACCACATGTGTGGAAAGAATAACCTACTTTCTTGCTAGGGGACATAACTCTCCAAGCAGTAGTGGTTTCACTCTTTCCCTTATCATGTTCATATTTCATAGACAATGATCCAAAAGAATGGAAGTGCCAAGAAATTTCCATCTCTTCCTGTCTAGGAGAGGGAGGTGTGTGATTGGCTCTGCTTCAGGATCAAAGCTCTGCCCCCGTTTTGCACAGGGCCCAAGAATTGCTGGGTGAAGAGAATGCTTTCTGCCTTGTTCTGAAGAATTTGGCAGGTTGTTCTGAAGATTTGCATACCACATGTGTGGAAAGAATAACCTACTTTCTTACTCGGGGACATAACTCCCCAAGCAGTAGTAGTTTCACTCTTTCCCTTATCATGTTCACATTTTATAGACAATGACCCAAAAGAATGGAAGTGCCAAGAAATTTCCATCTCATCCTGTCTAGGAGAGGGAGGTGCATGATTGGCTCTGCTTCAGGATCAAAGCTCTGCTCCCGTTTTGCACAGTGCCCAAGAATTGCTGGGTGAAGAGAATGCCTTCTGCCTTGTTCTGAAGAATTTGGCAGGTTGTTCTGAAGATTTGCATACCACATGTGTGGAAAGAATAACCTACTTTCTTGCTAGGGGACATAACTGTCCAAGCAGTGGTAGTTTCACTCTTTCCCTTATCATGTTCACAATTTATAGACAATGACCCAAAAGAATGGAAGTGCCAAGAAATTTCCATCTCTTCCTGTCTAGGAGAGGGAGGTGCGTGATTGGCTATGCTTAAGGGCAAAAACTGATCCATTTTGCACAGTGCCCAAGAATTGCTTGTTGAAGAGAATGCCTTCTGCCTTGTTCTGAAGAATTTGGCAGGTTTTTCTGAAGATTTGCATACCACATGTGTGGAAAGAATAACCTACTTTCTTGCTAGGTGACATAACTGTCCAAGCAGTAGTGTTTTCACTCTTTCCCTTATCATGTTCACAATTTATAGACAATGACCCAAAAGAATGGAAGTGCCAAGAAATTTCCATCTCTTCCTGTCTAGGAGAGGGAGGTGCGTGATTGGCTCTGCTTCAGGATCAAAGCTCTGCCCCCGTTTTGCACAGGGCCCAAGAATTGCTGGGTGAAGAGAATGCCTTCTGCCTTGTTCTGAAGAATTTGGCAGGTTGTTCTGAAGATTTGCATACCACATGTGTGGAAAGAATAACCTACTTTCTTGCTAGGGGACATAACTCTCCAAGCAGTAGTGCTTTCACTCTTTCCCTTATCATGTTCATATTTTATAGACAATGATGCAAAAGAATGGAAGTGCCAAGAAATTTCCATCTCTTCCTGCTTAGGAGAGGGAGGTGCATGATTGGCTCTGCTTAAGGGCAAAAACTCTGATCCATTTTGCACAGTGCCCAAGAATTGCTGGGTGAAGAGAATGCCTTCTGCCTTGTTCTGAAGAATTTCGCAGGTTGTTCTGAAGATTTGCACACCACATGTGTGGAAGGAATAACCAACTTTCTTACTTGGGGACATAACTCTCCAAGCAGTAGTAGTTTCACTCTTTCACTTATCATGTTCACATTTTATAGACAATGACCCAAAAGAATGGAAGTGCCAAGAAATTTCAATCTCTTCCTTTCTATGAGAGGGAGGTGCGTGTTTGGCTATGCTTCAGGGCAGGAGGTCTGATCCATTTTGCACAGTGCCCAAGAATTTTTGGGTGAAAAGAATGCCTTCTGACTTGTTATGAAGAATTTGGCAGGTTGTTCTGAAGATTTGCACACCACATGTGTGGAAAGAATAACCTACTTTCATGCTAGGGGACATCACTGTCCAAGTAGTAGAGGTTTCACTCTTTTTCTTATCATGTTCATATTTTATAGACAATGCTCCAAAAAAATGGAAGTGCCAAGAAATTTCCATCTCTTCCTGCCTAGGAGAGGGAGGTGCATGATTGGCTCTGCTTCAGGATCAAAGCTCTGATCCCGTTTTGCACAGGGCCCAAGAATTTCTGGGTGAAGAGAATGCCTTCTGCCTTATTCTGAAGAATTTGGCAGGTCGTTCTGAAGATTTGCACACCACATGTGTGGAAAGAATAACCTACTTTCTTGCTAGGGGACATAACTCTCCAAGCAGTAGTGGTTTCACTCTTTCCCTTATCATGTTCATATTTTATAGACAATGATCCAAAAGAATGGAAGTGCCAAGAAATTTCCATCTCTTCCTGTCTAGGAGAGGGAGGTGCGTGATTGGCTCTGCTTCAGGACCAAAGCTCTGCTCCCGTTTTGCACAGTGCCCAAGCATTGCTGGGTGAAGAGAATGCCTTCTGCCTTGTTCTGAAGAATTTGGCAGGTCGTTCTGAAGATTTGCATACCACATGTATGGAAAGAATAACCTACTTTCTTGCTAGGGGACATAACTGTCCAAGCATTAGTGGTTTCACTCTTTCCGTTATCATGTTAATATTTATAGACAATGATCCAAAGAATGAAAGTGCCAAGAAAAATATTGGACTATAATCCACATGTGGTTGGAGATGATGATTCATACACATATAGATTTAAAACCAGAACTCTTTTTATTGGGAATAAGACCAGAAACATACAATACTCACTTGAAATATCTGATCGTAAATGTTTTAACAGCTGCTAGAATTGTATTTGCCAAAAATTGGTAAAACGAGAAAGTACCATCAACAAGAGGAAACGACTCAGAAAATAATGGAATGTGCCAAAATGTGTAAGCTTACATTTGAAATTAGAGAACAAGTGGATGAGCAATTTTATAAAGTGTGGGACTTGTTTTACCAACGGTTAGATAAAAAAACCTGGGAATGAAATGTTTTACTTACGTTGTAGTAGGGTTTTTTTTTTTTACGATATAGAGTACTACTTATATGATATATAGAGGACAATAATGATTTTAATGTATAAGAGAGGGATGATTTGAATACTTTGGTATAATTGTATGTAGTGACCATTTTATATTAGAAAATCTTTGTATATTAAACAGATCAACAATGATTTAAGGAATAATTGAAATATACATGAATTGAAATACTTAACCACTATATGGATTAATAATTAATAATGGAAAACTATTCTTGAAATTCTGGATGATTGGTGACATTATAGTTAATTGAAAATATGAATGTATATTATAAACTAATGAGAACTCTTTGTTTTAAACTTCGCTTTTCCCCCTTAGAGGTGATACCTTGACCTCTTAGCAACCTTCAATAGCATCAATATTTTAATATCCTTTGAAGTCAACGATGGAGGCTGGGCCTGGGCAGCATAGCCTTGCACTGGTTTGCCTCCTTTCTCCAAGGATTCAGGGTCATTAATGGTACAGAAGAAAGCTAGAGATCAAGCCATCCTGAACACCAACGAATTGTTGGACAATCAGACATGCAGACTGTGCCTTCAAGAGGGCATTTCTCCAAGAGAGAAGCTTGCATACCCCATGTGTGGAAAAAAGAACCTACTTTTCTGCTAGTGGATATAACTGAGAGCTACAGAAACAGACCTGAAAAATATTCAATAAATACTGGGTATAGATGTATGGTGTTAATAAAGCCATGGCTCCCCCATAATAATTGTCCCTTAATTCAGTAGATTTCAATAGGAATATAACAGGAAAAACCTCTGTTGCAGTTGTTATGCAGGACATAATTTTCCATGCCACTAAAAATAGGATTGGACTTGAGTAACCTTCAGGCTGCCTTTCTATTACACCTCTTCTTACTGATCATTCCATACTGACAAAAATCAACCTTGTCATCACTGAATATCGATCGAATTCATTGAATTTATACTGTGTGTCAACATCCAAGATGGTGACATTGCAGCTACAGCCACTATGTACACTATTTTGGAGTTGCCACAGGGAGGAGGAAAAAGGGGGGGTCACATGTGGTACATTAGTAGGTGCCAGGTGTTGGGTGTTGCAATAGGGTATGGAGGGGGCATGTGAAAGAGGACCCCCGGATGGGTGAAATGGCAGTGGCCAGAGAGTCTTTGCTGGAGCATGCCCGGAGTGAGCCATCAGGACCATCAGAATTTGGCAGGTTGTTCTGAAGATTTGCATACCACATGTGTGGAAAGAATAACCTACTTTCTTGCTAGGGGACATAACTCTCCAAGCAGTAGTGGTTTCACTCTTTCCCTTATCATGTTCATATTTCATAGACAATGATCCAAAAGAATGGAAGTGCCAAGAAATTTCCATCTCTTCCTGTCTAGGAGAGGGAGGTGTGTGATTGGCTCTGCTTCAGGATCAAAGCTCTGCCCCCGTTTTGCACAGGGCCCAAGAATTGCTGGGTGAAGAGAATGCTTTCTGCCTTGTTCTGAAGAATTTGGCAGGTTGTTCTGAAGATTTGCATACCACATGTGTGGAAGGAATAACCAACTTTCTTACTAGGGGACATAACTCTCCAAGCAGTAGTGGTTTCACTCTTTCCCTTATCATGTTCATATTTTATAGACAATGACCCAAAAGAATGGAAGTGCCAAGAAATTTCCATCTCTTCCTGTCTAGGAGAGGGAGGTGCGTGTTTGGCTATGCTTCAGGGCAGGAGATCTGATCCATTTTGCACAGTGCCCAAGAATTGCTGGGTGAAGAGAATGCCTTCTGCCTTGTTCTGAAGAATTTGGCAGGGTGTTCTGAAGATTTGCATACCACATGTGTGGAAGGAATAACCAACTTTCTTACTCGGGGACATAACTCCCCAAGCAGTAGTAGTTTCACTCTTTCCCTTATCATGTTCACATTTTATAGACAATGACCCAAAAGAATGGAAGTGCCAAGAAATTTCCATCTCATCCTGTCTAGGAGAGGGAGGTGCATGAGTGGCTCTGCTTCAGGATCAAAGCTCTGCTCCCGTTTTGCACAGTGCCCAAGAATTGATGGGTGAAGAGAATGCCTTCTGCCTTGTTCTGAAGAATTTGGCAGGTTGTTCTGAAGATTTGCATACCACATGTGTGGAAAGAATAACCTACTTTCTTGCTAGGGGACATAACTGTCCAAGCAGTAGTGGTTTCACTCTTTCCCTTATCATGTTCATATTTTATAGACAATGATCCAAAAGAATGGAAGTGCCAAGAAATTTCCATCTCTTCCTGTCTAGGAGAGGGAGGTGCGTGATTGGCTCTGCTTCAGGACCAAAGGTCTGCTCCCGTTTTGCACAGTGCCCAAGCATTGCTGGGTGAAGAGAATGCCTTCTGCCTTGTTCTGAAGAATTTGGCAGGTTCTGAAGATTTGCTTACCACATGTGTGGAAAGAATAACCTACTTTCTTGCTAGGGGACATAACTGTCCAAGCATTAGTGGTTTCACTCTTTCGTTATCATGTTAATATTTATAGACAATGATCCAAAGAATGAAAGTGCCAAGAAAAATATTGGACTATAATCCACATGTGGTTGGAGAAGATGATTCATACACATATAGATTTAAAACCAGAACTCTTTTTATTGGGAATAAGACCAGAAACATACAATACTCACTTGAAATATCTGATCGTAAATGTTTTAACAGCTGCTAGAATTGTATTTGCCAAAAATTGGTAAAACGAGAAAGTACCATCAACAAGAGGAAACGACTCAGAAAATAATGGAATGTGCCAAAATGTGTAAGCTTACATTTGAAATTAGAGAACAAGTGGATGAGCAATTTTATAAAGTGTGGGACTTGTTTTACCAACGGTTAGATAAAAAAACCTGGGAATGAAATGTTTTACTTACGTTGTAGTAGGTTTTTTTTTTTTACGATATAGAGTACTACTTATATGATATATAGAGGACAATAATGATTTTAATGTATAAGAGAGGGATGATTTGAATACTTTGGTATAATTGTACATAGTGACCATTTTATATTAGAAAATCTTTGTATATTAAACAGATCAACAATGATTTAAGGAATAATTGAAATATACATGAATTGAAATACTTAACCACTATATGGATTAATAATTAATAATGGAAAACTATTCTTGAAATTCTGGATGATTGGTGACATTATAGTTAATTGAAAATATGAATGTATATTATAAACTAATGAGAACTCTTTGTTTTAAACTTCGCTTTTCCCCCTTAGAGGTGATACCTTGACCTCTTAGCAACCTTCAATAGCATCAATATTTTAATATCCTTTGAAGTCAACGATGGAGGCTGGGCCTGGGCAGCATAGCCTTGCACTGGTTTGCCTCCTTTCTCCAAGGATTCAGGGTCATTAATGGTACAGAAGAAAGCTAGAGATCAAGCCATCCTGAACACCAACGAATTGTTGGACAATCAGACATGCAGACTGTGCCTTCAAGAGGGCATTTCTCCAAGAGAGAAGCTTGCATACCCCATGTGTGGAAAAAAGAACCTACTTTTCTGCTAGTGGATATAACTGAGAGCTACAGAAACAGACCTGAAAAATATTCAATAAATACTGGGTATAGATGTATGGTGTTAATAAAGCCATGGCTCCCCCATAATAATTGTCCCTTAATTCAGTAGATTTCAATAGGAATATAACAGGAAAAACTGCTGTTGCAGTTGTTATGCAGGACATAATTTTCCATGCCACTAAAAATAGGATTGGACTTGGGTAACCTTCAGGCTGCCTTTCTATTACACCTCTTCTTACTGATCATTCCATACTGACAAAAATCAACCTTGTCATCACTGAATATCGATCGAATTCATTGAATTTATACTGTGTGTCAACATCCAAGATGGTGACATTGCAGCTACAGCCACTATGTACACTATTTTGGAGTTGCCACAGGGAGGAGGAAAAAGGGGGGGTCACATGTGGTACATTAGTAGGTGCCAGGTGTTGGGTGTTGCAATAGGGTATGGAGGGGGCATGTGAAAGAGGACCCCCGGATGGGTGAAATGGCAGTGGCCAGAGAGTCTTTGCTGGAGCATGCCCGGAGTGAGCCATCAGGACCATCAGAATTTGGCAGGTTGTTCTGAAGATTTGCATACCACATGTGTGGAAAGAATAACCTACTTTCTTGCTAGGGGACATAACTCTCGAAGCAGTAGTGGTTTCACTCTTTCCCTTATCATGTTCATATTTTTTTTTTTTATTAAATGTTTTTTAGTTTTAGTTTAAAACTGGTACAACATCTTTCTTAATATATCAATCAATTACAGATAATACAGAAAAAGACAAAAACAACAATCAGAAAAACAAAACAAAACACAGGTGTCTATTATGAAAAAATAAGAAGTATATCAACTGGTTACAACATGTTTTGGTGCTTCTCTTCCGTTGACTCCTATTAATTCAAATATCTTAACTCGAATATTTACCATCAACATCATTATACCTCCGGTTTTAATTATTATAGTTATTTAAACATCCTTCATCCTTAGTTATGCTAAGGAATTAGTCCATAACACATGCTGGCAGTTCATTTACTTATTTGTAAAATCCTCTATTATCATCAAATCCTCATATTCTATTTTAACTAAGCATCCATAATATTCAATTATATCATATATCCTAACATTTTCCAAATATTGATTAACATTTAATTATATGGATTTTATTTAGTTTTTTAATAGTGCTAATTATTATAGTTAATACTCTTTATGTATAACCTAAAGGTATTTTCTCATATCCAATTATTAGTTATCATATCAACTCCACATTATATACATTACTATCAATATCAATTATTATTCAGCAATATCTGTTACACAAAAAAGCAATTAGGTTTAGCTAGTTTTCAGTTGTATTCATCAATCTATCAACCAATTCCAAATTATATATATTGCTATCTATATCAATCATTATTCAGCTATATCTATTACAAATTGAAGTAATCCGATCTAGATTCTGTTTTAGCTAAACAACCATAATATTCAATTATATCATATATCATAACATTTTCCCAGTATTGGTTAACATTTGATTGTATGGATTTTATTTAGTTTTTTAACAGTGCTAATTATTATAGTTAATACTCTTTATATATAATCTAAAGGCATTTTCTCATATCCAATTGTTAGTTATCATATCAACTCCACATTATATACATTGCTATCAATAACAATTATTATTCAGCAATATTTGTTACACAAAAAGGCAATTAGGTTTAACTAGTTTTCAATTGTATTCATCAATCTATCAGCCAGTTCCAAATTATATATATTGCTATCCATATCAGTCATTATTCAGCTATATCTATTACAAATTGAAGTAATCCGATCTAGCTAATTTTAAGTTGTATTGTCCCATCTGTCAGCCTGTGTCCCTTCAGCAGCAAAATTTCCTCCGTCCAGTAGCCATTCGTTGGATACATTTACCAAATGTTTCCATAAGCAAGTCCAAACAAAAACATTTCGGCACCTTTGGATTCTGAAT
Organism: Thamnophis elegans; assembly: GCF_009769535.1. Classification (NCBI taxonomy): domain Eukaryota; kingdom Metazoa; phylum Chordata; class Lepidosauria; order Squamata; family Natricidae; genus Thamnophis; species Thamnophis elegans. The sequence continues at coordinate 97,776,360 of NC_045558.1, read as the reverse complement.
GTCGGTGATGAAATAATAAAGTTGTCCTAAGCTTATAAAGCTTCCCAATTTAACTTTAATTCTCAAGGGTGGATTCTCCATTCCTTCTGCACACTGTCTCTTTAAATGAGTCGTCTTTATGGCTTCCCCCCTCCTCTCTTCCTCTGAGATAGACCAGACACCATTTCTCACATTTTCCGTTTGTGTTTCAGGAACATTTAAGCATTCAACGATCTCAGTTTTAACTTCATATTTTAGAATCAATTGATCCAGTTTTCTTTCCAATTTTTGATAAGAATGAAAAAGTCCTCTACACGCAGAGAAAAGAGTCTGAAATGAAATCTTAGAGGTATCTTGGGACGCCATGATGTGTCGTAGTTAAAATAAAAGCTCTCTTTTTTTTCCCCACAGGCTTCGAAGCACTTTTTACTTTTTTTTTTTTGTCTCTTACCGGCTGTCAGTCTTATCTAGTTGTAGACAGAACTAGATAGTAAAGTAATAAAAATGTCGAATCGTGACGGGCTAATTAGTAGGAGATAGGTTTTACGATCCACTTAGGGAGATTCAGAGGGGGGAGGGTATCGCGGAGTTTCTTGAAGCATTTAAGAGGTAAAGTAACCACCAGTCATAAATCCATTAGAAAAGCTAATTCGCCGCTAAATCTTCTTGTTGTTTGGTTTTCAATTATCTTAATTTTTAACACGAACAGTGTCTCTTAGGTAATAAAATCAGCTTACCAGATGACATCACTTCTTCCATTCTTAGGGGCAACCTGCAGTTTCAGTTAGCACGCAGCTAATCCAAAAAGGAATTGGCACGGGGAGTTAATACCCTCCCCCAGAGATTTGCGAATATCTCTGGGGTCCTGGGTCCCTCCCCACCTTCACTGTCGTCTCCGGGACAGCTGGGGTTCAAAAAACCCGTCCAAAAATCCTTTGGTATAGAGGAATTTCAGGAGTAGCCTAAAACTCCATCTTCTCACTGCTAAGCCCCGCCTTCTTCCTCATCATGTTCATATTTCATAGACAATGATCCAAAAGAATGGAAGTGCCAAGAAATTTCCATCTCTTCCTGTCTAGGAGAGGGAGGTGCGTGATTGGCTCTGCTTCAGGATCAAAGCTGTGATCCATTTTGCACAGGGCCCAAGAATTGCTGGGTGAAGAGAATGCCTTCTGCCTTGTTCTGAAGAATTTGGCAGGGTGTTCTGAAGATTTGCATACCACATGTGTGGAAAGAATAACCTACTTTCTTGCTAGGGGACATAACTCTCCAAGCAGTAGTGCTTTCACTCTTTCCCTTATCATGTTCATACTTTATAGACAATGATCCAAAAGAATGGAAGTGCCAAGAAATTTCCATCTCTTCCTGTCTAGGAGAGGGAGGTGCGTGTTTGGCTATGCTTCAGGGCAGAAGATCTGATCCATTTTGCACAGGGCCCAAAAATTACTGGGTGAAAAGAATGCCTTCTGCCTTGTTCTGAAGAATTTGGCAGGGTGTTCTGAAGATTTGCATACCACATGTGTGGAAAGAATAACCTACTTTCTTGCTAGGGGACATAACTCTCCAAGCAGTAGTGGTTTCACTCTTTCCCTTATCATGTTCACATTTTATAGACAATGACCCAAAAGAATGGAAGTGCCAAGAAATTTCCATCTCTTCCTGTCTAGGAGAGGGAGGTGCGTGATTGGCTCTGCTTCAGGATCAAAGCTCTGCCCCTGTTTTGCACAGGGCCCCAGAATTGCTGGGTGAAGAGAATGCCTTCTGCCTTGTTCTGAAGAATTTGGCAGGTTGTTCTGAAGATTTGCATACCACATGTGTGGAAAGAATAACCTACTTTCTTGCTAGGGGACATAACTCTCCAAGCAGTAGTGCTTTCACTCTTTCCCTTATCATGTTCATATTTTATAGACAATGACCCAAAAGAATGGAAGTGCCAAGAAATTTCCATCTCTTCCTGTCTAGGAGAGGGAGGTTCGTGATTGGCTCTGCTTTAGGATCAAAGCTGTGATCCATTTTGCACAATGCCCAAGAATTGCTGGGTGAAGAGAATGCCTTTTGCCTTGTTCTGAAGAATTTGACAGGTTGTTCTGAAGATTTGCATACCACATGTGTGGAAAGTATAACCTACTTTCTTGCTAGGGGACATCACTGTCCAAGCAGTAGTGGTTTCACTCTTTTTCTTATCATGTTAACATTTTACAGACAATGTTCCCAAAAAATGGAAGTCCGGCATCATCATCATTGTCGTCGTCATCATCATCATCATCATCATAAATTGAATGGATGTATTACCACAAAGAATCTCAGAAATATTTGCTATTCTGATGGTTTTTACTATCTTTCTTATCTTTGGAGCATGTAAATATGTACTACTGTATTATTTGTTAATAGATGTGTGGTTCTAAAATTCCAGTGAGAAATGTTATATAGATTTATGTCTGAGGTGGGATTAGAAATCATGGATTGCCTATTTTCTAGTTTTAATGGCCACACCAATCTGGCTCTCAATTTGATATTAGCTTTTTGTGCAAATGTATTAGGCTGCCACAAGCCATCTGAAACTTCTAGGAACTGTTTTTCCTAACACCTAGCAATGAAAGAGGCAAAAAATAAAATTTAGACAATGTTTAAAAGAGTTCCATTTTTCTCCAGTGTCCATGGCTCAATTAAATATTAGATTTAAGCAATCCATTTCTCTTTTGTTTTGTATAGATTCTGCTTTCCTTTTTGTTATTTTCCTCCAATTCTCCTTTGCTCCTTACTCTTCCCCAATGGGTAGGAGTCTTAAGAATTAAAGATACTTTTCATAGTTACCCGCAAACTTCTGTTTTGGGCTGAAACATACTTTTATATTTCACCATTCTTATATAGTACTTCTTCCTTTTGTTTTCCTCATAACAACAATGTGAGATGGGTTAGACAGCTATGGCTTCCATAGCTAAGGCAGGACTTGAACTCAGTGTGTCCTGCTTTCCATCTAGACTAGTGCCTTAATTTACCAAGGTCCTTAGGCAAGAACCAAATCAGCCTTCCCAATTTATTTTTTTCTAAATGTATTAAATGAGGATGGAGGGATAAGGAGAAGTCTAACCAAATATCCTATAAAACTGGAGATTACTTAGATGAAACCACGTAGAAAAGTTAGTAATAAAATAAATATAAATGTAAAGGAACTTTAAAATTTTTCCACTTGTAAAATAAGGATGAGACTGAAGATGGCATGCAGCAAACCATAGATGCTGATCTTATGTTCACTTTTGGATAACTTGACCTTGGAAAAGTCTGATCTGGAGATGTGGTATGAATCTCTTCAGTAAGAGCTGGTGCAACTTAAGTTTTTTCTCACTCCTTTATTTCAAAGTTTTTAAAATAAATAGCTAATTAGAAATATAATCTATACCTACACATGAGTCTCTCTTGCTGCAGAGAGCTGCAGCATTTCTAAGTCATTTCATAATCGTTCAATTTTCACTAGATATGATAATAAAGGATCATGAACTTCTGGCATAGTTTGTTTTAAACTGTCTGAAATTTAAATAGTAATTAGGATCTTAATTAGTAAAGACTCCTGGAAGATTCTCCTGTTTTGCTGTGGCTGAGTTTTGAAGAATGGAGTATAGTTGATTCATAAGTAGGGTCTTTGTTCCTTTTTTGTCTAATAAATAGGTTTGGGGACTGGACATTTATGGATAATTCAGAGTTTGTATCTTCCATATGGGTATAAATAAATAGCTTTGTGATGTGTGAATTATAGTTGGAATATTCCAGATTGATAAAGATTAGTCTTTCAGATAGATTAGGCATGCTTTTAATGGGAGAATCCCTTAACTTTCAACATAATAGATCAAAAGATATCACTGCACCTTTAGATTTTTCAGAGTATTGCTACATATGGATCTGATTTAGATTAATTTCATTTGGAAAATTGATCCAATTCAGATAATTGAACTAAGGATACTGTTGGACATGCATGAATTAGAAACCAGAGTTAAAATTATGCCTGGGCCCCTTGGGAGGAAAGCAGCAAGTAACAAGATGAACAGCAGCAATAAAACAATTATTTGGCTATGACCAGTACTCTGGTACAAATTTAGTGTGCACGTTTGTGTGATGGACTCAGTATATTTTTATTCCTAGAATTTAGGTTCTGACCTGCAGGTAGAGAATGGTTTTCAAGGTTAACAATTGAAATTAATTATCCTGTCCAGCATATGGAGATAATCCTAAGGACTTGGAATATGAAGAGATAATAGAGAAAAGCCAAAGGTTGAACAATAGCATATAAGGAAAGTAGGTTAACCTTTGAAGACCAGCAATTTTGTCAAAGGCTGCATTTTCTGCTGCTTAAAAAAGATTTGGCAAGTCAGCTAATGTAACATGTGAGAAAGATAAGTGATTAGTAGTGTGGGTTGAGTAGCGTTAGGCAGCTGTGTCTTGTAGAAGACGCAAAATGGCAGATAAGTATAATGTTGGAATTGCAGGCTCTCCCACCATCACGATCAATATTACATGGGAATATCAGGCCGCTAGATAAAAGGAACCAAACTAGGGAGTTTTCCTGGCTCATAAATCCTCAAAGCATTCTGCCGAAAAACAACTTGGCAAAGGGGGGCTGCCACCCCATACACAAGGTTATAGGAATCCTCCATAGATAAGGTAGACAGAGACAGGAGCTTGAACAAAAGAATGATTTAAAGATCACATGTTGGTAATGAATCTTTGTCTCTATTTGGATAAACGTTGTTTCTATCTGCCTAAAATGTATATAATGTTCTGAGCCACTCTTGCAAGGTGTGGCTATTCCTTACATGCATTTGTTTGTATGTTTTGGATATTTGCTGTGGCCATAAATAAAAGCTGATATCTTTTTCCCAAGCCTTGTCTCAAGTCTTACTCTCTTTGGCATTTCAGTCGCTCGGAGAAACTTACAATAAAAATAACCCAAAACAAGGCTACAATTGAAATGAATTGAGAAAAACCTACACTGACAATTTTTTTCATCCATTATATAGGTTGCAGAAAAGTAAGATAGTTTTAACCAAATTTATCAGCATTCAATATAGAGAAAAATAGCACCTCACATATGTAGTTTCCTTTCACAATTCAGTTAACCAAGCAGAATAATTTGGGTCTATATATGTGGGTTTGTTTGAATTAAAACTAGTTAATTTGCTCAAGCTCTTGATAACTTAGCCTCAGCCTTGTAAAAACATATATTTGCAAAACAACCTGAACACTACAGAAATAAGCTACAACAGGTATGCACAATAGTTCATGAATGTGATAGAGACATTAAAAAGAAAGCCAGTTTGTATCAAATGTGAGATTCAGTCAAAACCAAGAGTACCAAGATACTCCTTGCTATCATAAACAGCTTGGTCAGGAGAACCACCAGTGGCTTGAGGAAGGGAAGCAACTGCATATGTAGAAATTTTGAAAGCAATAAAATGCTAGTTAACTTTTTTAAGGTATGAAAACTGATATATCCAGGTTAGTATTGTTCTAATAAAATGCCTCTTTTTATCTCTTATCAAAAGGACTAGAATACAGCAAGGAGGAAAGGGTGGAAGGATTCCTTAACATAGGTTTATATAGTTTTCTTTTAAACTATATCCAATTTGATGGGCTTAGGACAATGAAACTATTAAACCACCTAGGTCCCTACAAACATTCACATAATACTATTCATTAGCTCCACTCTTCCCAATGCTACTCCTTGTGCTACCCCAACTGAGTATTGCTAGAGAAAAGCACCCCCTTCATGCCATTTCTCTCTCTCTCTTTCTTTCTTTCTTTCTTTCTTTCTTTTTTTTCTTTCTTTTTTTTTTTTTTTAGGCTGCTTTACTTCCCTTCACATCCCTTTCCCTCTTCTCTTTCCCATGAGGCTCTTGGCTGTTTCACAGCACCGCATTTATACTCTAGCTTGCCGGCTGATGCAGGGGGAGGGACTAAGGAGCAGAAAGCAGCACAGGTGCTGACAATTTTCTAGGCAGCCTGCTTTCTCTCAGAGTCACATCATGAAAGGTCAGTTGAGACAGAGAGGCCATAAAATCAAATAGCTATGTGCTAAGTCTAGGACAATAATTGGGACTGAACAAAGAAGCAAGAACTTGAACAACTGTTCTATTGCTTTTGATTCCTAGTTTACTTCAGCTTTTTGCTGAACCACAAGTTGCAGCAAATATAATCTATGCAATTCTTTGATATTTTACTAACAGGCAGCATCCAGCAAATTAAAGGTGACCATGATCCAGCCAATGTACTGACTCTGTGAATCAGAACCTCATTACATTAAGCCATGATGTAACAAACCATGTTATGTCAACATAGCCACTCTGTGAATGCAGATTGGGGTTTTATTGTGTTCCTTGAAGCTAGCCTATGTTTCACTTTAAAAACTTGATTTTGATAAAATGTAGTTTTAGGTGTAATTACTAATGCAGGGAGAATGATGTTAACTTTCCTAGCCAATATTATTTAAAACAAAAATAAAGGCCAAATATGCATTTTTGGCTACAAAGGCAGTAATAATGAGATTATACTCAGGGATTATCCAGTTATTAAATTATTAAGTGACAGAAACTAATATGCCTACTAAAATGGATTGTCGCTAAAATGCCGGTCAGGGACACCCATTTCAAATCCCCACAAAGTGACCTCATGCTATTCTTTACTTCTCAATTCAATCATAAAGCTGTTATAGGGATATGGTTAAGGAAAAAAATGCCCCCAAATACAGTATAACTTTGAGCTCCCAAAGATAAATTATAATATAAACATCATAAACAAAGATATCTGAGTTCAGCATTTCATTGAAAAGGAATTGTGTGTGTAATAAAAATTAAATAGAATTTGAGAATTAGAATCTATTCTGGATTTGAAGTACTTCATAATTTAATTTTGAAATCTGACTTTTGAGACACACTTACATCTAACAATTGAATTAATTTTAAGGAATTGTATATAAATACCCTGCAAATTAAAAAAAAATGAAATTGTCTTTGCTTAGCATTTCTAAAAGTCTGAAATGCAGCAAAGCTGAGTGTGGTATTTAGAAAGCATTTTCACTCCTATTCATCTAAATTCAGTCCTGAGAACCTCATTGAGTTAAGTATGCCTCTTTGTTACTTGCTTTTTATATTCTCAACATCTCATAGAAACTTTGCTAAACATTTTCATCTAATAAATTTCTGCATGAAGATGTTACCTAGTCACATAATGAAACATCTGCAAACAAACCACTAAGCTAATAAATCACCAAGGACTCCACAGTTTATATAGCATCACCCAACTTCTGCTGGGGTTATTATCTGCTTTAGTGCTGAATCATCATAGGACCGTGATGACGTGCCAGAGGTGGCATGCAGCACCCTCTCCGTGGGCATGTGAGCCATCATCTTGGTTCAGTTCTACCCAGCTGGTCTTTAGGTCTCTGCCGCATACGCGCGGGGCGGGGCACATGTAGGGGATACACCCATATGCAGGAGGCGCATGTGGGAGGTGGGGTGCATGTGGAGGCATGCATGCATGTGCAGTGTGTGGGGAGCATGCAGGGGGCACGCACGCATGCACAGGGGTGAATATGTGGGGGCATGTGTGCATTGCATTTTGAGGGCTCACAAGGACTTTGGGCACTCAGTCCGGAAAAGGTTAGCCATCACTGTCATTGGATATATAACAATGCATTTTGGGTAGCTTCAATGCTGCATTACCACTTGTTGGGAAGGTTGTTGAGAAAGTGGTGGCCTCTCAACTCCGACGGTCCTTGGATGAAGCCGATTATCTAGACTCCTTTCAGTCAGACTTCAGGCCTGGCTACAGCACGGAAACTGCTTTGGGCGTGCTGATCGATGATCTCTGGCAGGCCAGGGATAGGGGTCACCCCTCTATCCTTGTGCTCCTTGACCTCTCAGCGGCCTTTGATACCATTGACCATGGTATCCTTCTGCGACGGTTGCGAGAGGTGGGAGTGGGAGGCACAGTCCTTCGGTGGTTCTCCTCCTACCTCTCAGACAGGTCGCAGTCGGTGTTGGTCGGAGGGCAGAGATCGACCCCAAGGCCCCTCAACTACAGGGTGCCGCAGGGTTCAGTCCTGTCCCCCCTCCTATTTAACATCTACATGAAACCGCTGGGTGAGATCATACGCCGGCACGGGGTTAAGTACCACCAATATGCAGACGATACGCAGTTGTATCTGTCTGCCCCGTGCTAACTCAGCAAAGCAGTAGAAGTGATGTGCCAGTGCCTGGAGGCTGTTAGGGTCTGGATGGGAGTAAACAAGTTGGCACTCAATCCAGACAAGACCAAGTGGCTTCTGATGTTCCCTCCCAAAGATTGGCTAACTATTCCATCTCTCAGGCTGGGGGTGAAATTATGCGCCCCTCAGAGAGGGTTCACAATTTGGGAGTCCTCCTGGATCCCCAGCTGACTTTAGAACACCATTTGTCAGCTGTGACCAGGGGGACCTTTGCCTAGGTTCGCCTGGTGCACCAATTGCGACCCTACCTGGATCGGGAGGCCCTTCAGACAGTCACTCACACCCTTGTGACCTCAAGACTAGATTATTGTAATGCGCTCTACATGGGGCTGCCCTTGAAGAGTGTTCAAAGACTTCAATTAGTCCAGAACGCAGCCGCGTGAGCGATTGTGGGTGCACCCAGGTACACCCATGTCACACCTATCCTCCGTGAGCTGCACTGGCTACCCATTAGTCTCCGAATCTGCTTCAAGGTGCTGGTTGCTACCTATAAAGCCCTACATGGCATCGGACCTGGGTACTTGAGAGACCACCTCCTGCCGATTACCTCCCATAGACCGATCAGATCTCACAGGTTAGGTCTCCTCCAGATTCCATCCGCCAGCCAATGTCGGCTGGCGACCCCCCGGGGGAGAGCCTTCTCTGTTGCAGCTCCAGCCCTCTGGAATGATCTCCCTGTCGAGATCCAGACCCTTATGACCCTCCAGGCTTTCCGCAAAGCCACCGAGTCCTGGCTGCTCCAGGAGGCCGGGGGAGGGGGCTGTGAAACATCCAGCCCCGTGGAAATTGTGAATGTTGTGGTTTTGTTTTTAAAGTGTTGTCTTTGTCTAGTCTTCCCCCCTCCCTTGTCTATTGTGAGCCGCCCGGA